>NC_056454.1:1963791-2201291 GCF_018296145.1 Oncorhynchus tshawytscha | reverse complement strand
CCCCTTCACTACTAAAAATACAATAATTAAAAGATGTTCTTAGCACATACAGTAACGGTTTTAAAAATCACATTTTTGAGGAGATACTCAAACTCATCTTATCCAACTACAAAAAGACAAAAAGTGACAGTACAATTTATAATATGTATATCACATTTTACTGTAGACATAGCTAATATTTTATTCATCTTAAACCCTGATGAGTGCCATTGGGATGCTAGTCTTCTTTTTATTTTGTCTCTATAGTATACATCAACAGACACTAATCAGTGTGATCATTGTTGTGTTAACGCCGTCTTCCATCAACATTAATGTGCTAACCAGAGGGAGGAGGCTTAGTTGACTCCTGTACCCCATTCATAATCTCGCACTGGGTCTCTGTGGGGAGAAGAGGAGGAGGAGTAGGGTTCTCGCTCACTCTGAGGAAAACAGAGAGTGAGAGAGAACAGCTAATAAATTCAATTAATAATAGAAATTCTGCACTGTATAACTTGTACATGTTTTGTTGTTCCACTAATATCGCTTCACTCTGTTACTGTTGCTTTTACAATGTATTATGGCAAGGTGAGTTCTTATAACTTCCAATAGAGCTTCTTGTGAGAGAGAGAGAGAAGTCAGGGAAACCAATTAACTTTTTTTACTGGGCTCCACTCATATAGAACACACACATAGCTGCAAATATTTGGAACTAAAAAAATTGCTCCACAATGAACTGTAACCTGGCCATGAATGAACCAAAAGACAAAGCAAGGATGGCTATGCCATTAAATATCTATTAAATTAGACATACCAATAAGGATCTCAAATCAATGATACGTAGAACCATTAAATATCTATTAACTTAGACATACCAATAAGGATCTCAAATCAATGATACGTAGAACCATTAAATATCTATTAAATTAGACATACCAATTAGCATCTTAGACATACCAATAAGGATCTCAAATCAATGATACGTAGAACCAATTGCAGTATATGGCAGTGAAGTGTGGGTACCGCTGACATAGCAAGAATTTGACAAATGGGACAAACACTCTATTAAAACCCTGCATGCAGAATACCATAAGAGCATCCTCAGAGTACAGAGAAAAACACCAAACAACGCATGCAGAGCAGAATTAGGCCAATTCCCTCGTCTGATGATTATCCCCAAAGAGCCCCCAAATTTGATAATAATTTTAAAACAAGTGACTCTCACTTGTTCTCTCTCTCCTACCATTACAAAGAGGTGACCATAGAGAAGGGTCCCCTCAGCCAGCTGGTCCTTAGGCTAAGTTCACAAGCCACTACCAACCCAACAAAGCCTCAAGACAGCACTCTGGCCCAACTAAAGAAAATCTGGCCCAACTAAATTATCACAAAGCAAAACACTAAAATATATCACCTACTGGAAAGATAAAACAGAAAATCAAAGAAAACTAAACAGTGGCGGACTGATAGAAAACTGAGAAAAACACTGTCTATTTACAGACTCAGTGAGCACACCCTGGCCATAGAAACCGTCTGGCTACAGGCACATCTGGCTACAGCCTTTTGCAAATATGTTAGCACAGCTGAAAACTGTTGTTCTGATTAAAGAAGCAATAAATCTGGCCTTCTTTAGACTAGTTGAGTATCTAAAGCATCAGCATTTGTGGGTTCAATTACAGGCTCAAAAATGGCCAGAAACAAAGACCTTTCTTCTGAAATTTGTCAGTCTTTACTTGTTCTGAGAAATGACAGCTATTCTATGCGAGATATTGCAAGGAAAATTAAGATCTCTTTCAATGCTGTGTACCTCTCCCTTCACAGAACAGCACAAACTGGCTCTAACCAGAATAGAAAAAGGAGTGGAAGGCCCCGGTGTACAACTGAGCAAGAGGACAAGTACATTAGAGTGTCTAGTTTGAGAAACATACACCTCACAAGTCCTCAACTGGCAGCTTCATTAAATAGTACCCACAAAACACCAGTCTCAACGTCAACAGTGAAGAGGGAACTCCGGGATGCTGGGCTTCTAGGCAGAGTTCCTCTGTCCAATGTCTGTGTTATTAATCTTTTATTTTTATTGGCCAGTCTGAGTTATAGCTTTTTCTTTGCAACTCTGCCTAGAAGGCCAGCATCCCAAAGTCGCCTCTTCACTGTTGACATTGAGACTGGTGTTTTGTGGATATTATTTAATGACAATACCTGAAAATTATTGTCTAACAATAATCAATAACCAATTTGACAGAGTTTGAATAATAAAATAAAATAATAATTGGCAATTTTTGCACACTCCAGGTCTGGAAAGATCTTAGAGAATGACCCTGAAAGACTCACAAGCCTAATCAATGCCAAAGGTACTTCTACAGAGTATTGACTCAGGGGTTTGAATACTTATGTAAATTAAATATTTTATTTTCAATACATTTGCAAAAAAATTCTAAAAACATCTTTTCACTTTGTCATTATGGAGTATTGTGTGTTGGATCAATTTTGAAGTTAGGCTGTAACACAACAAAATGTGGAGTAAGTCTATGAATACTTTTTTGAAGGCACTGTATGTACACTTTCAATGCTAAAAAGCTGGATGAAATGGCCTTGATTTCGTTTTTCAAAGTTATCGGTGATTCACAATATAAATCTCGATTTCTTTAATGTTTTTCTAAATAGGCTTTGTTGTACAATTACAAGGTGAAGTATACTGCATTTCAAAGAGTCGGCAATAATCAAATGATTTCAGGGCTTGTGAAATTATACCTCAGCTAACCATTAGACTCACTAATAATTTTACGGTGTGTGTTTATTCATTAAAATTATTAACAACGGGTTTCCTGCTTCAAGTGTAAAGGGTAGCGCTTGCTAACCTGTTATAGAATACCTTATAGTAATAGTTCTGCTTGATTTTTATACACTTGAAATAGCCAAATCCATTCATTTGAAGGGGTGTTCACATATAGTGTATCTAACAAAACACAACAATACACAGAAATCTGAAAGTAAAAAAATTGAGTTAAGAAATATAAATATTAGGACGAGCAATGTCGGAATCTGGAGTATAAATGTACATATAAACTCAGCAAAAATAGAAAGGTCCCTTTTTCAGGACCCTGTCTTTCAAAGATAATTCATAAAAAATCTAAATAATAACTTCAAAGATCTTCATTGTAAAGGGTTTAAACACTGTTCCCCATGCTTGTTCAATGAACCATAAACAATTAATGAACACGCACCTGTGGAACGGTCGTTAAGACACTAACAGCTTACAGACGGTAGGCAATTGTGGTCACAGCTATGAAAACTTAGGACACTAAAGAGACCTTTCTACTGACTCTGAAAAACACCAAAAGAAAGATGCCCAGGATCCCTGCTCATCTGCGTGAATGTGCCTTAGGCATGCTGCAAGGAGGCATGAGGACTGCAGATGTGGCCAGGGCAATAAATTGCAATGTCTGTATTGTGAGACGCCTAAGACAGTGCTACAGGGAGACAGGATGGACAGCTGATCATCCTCGCAGTGGAAGACCACATGTATCAACACCTGCACAACACCTGCACAGGATCGGTACATCCAAACATCACACCTGCAGGACAGGTACAGGATGGCAACAACAACTGCGCAAGTTACACCAGGAATGCACAATCCCTCCATTAGTGCTAAGACTGTCCGCAATAGGCTGAGAAAGGCTGGACTGAGGGCTTGTAGGCCTGTTGTAAGGCAATTCCTCACCAGACATCACTGGCAACAACTTCGCCTATGGGCACAAACCCATCGTCGCTGGACCAGAGAGGACTGGCAAAAAGTGCTCTTCACTGACGAGTCGTGGTTTTGTCTCACCAGGGGTGATTGACACATTCAAGTTTATCGTCGAAGGAATGAGCGTTACACCTAGGCCTGTACTCTGGAGCGGGATCGATTTGGAGGTGGAGGATCCGTCATGATCTGGAGCGGTGTGTCACAGCATCATAGGCCTGAGCTTGTTGTCAATGCAGGCAATCTTAAAACTTCTTTGGGCTAGGGGGCATTATTTTGACATCTGGATGACAAGCATACCCAAAGTAATCTGCCTGTTACTCAGGCCCAGAAGCTAGGATATGCTAGGATATTGGTAGATATCATTGGTAGATTTGGATAGAAAACACTGTTAAAATAATGTCTGAGTATAACAGAACTGATATGGCAGGCGAAAACCCGAGGAAAATCCATCCAGGAAGTGGGATTTTTTGATGTGGGTGGGTATTCCATTGAATGCCTATTGACTAAGTAATGGCTTAGGTCCCAGATGGCAGTTCCTATGGCTTCCACTAGATGTCAACAGTCTTTAGACATGGTTCCAGGCTTGTCTTCTGAAAAATGAAGAAGAATGAGACCTTGTGGTCAGGGGACTATGGAATCATGCAGAACTGGTTTGCGTGCGTGACTGTGCGCGCTCTTTGTTGTTTTTCCTTTCTATTGAATACGCTATTGTCCGGTTGAAATATTATTTAGATTATTTAGATAATTGACACCCTGAGGATTAGTTATAAACATCGTTTGACATGTTTCGACAAACTTTACCGGTACTATTAGGATGTATTCATCTGCATGTTTTGACCGCCTTTGACCCAGTGGATTACTGAACAAAACGCTCCAACAAAACAGAGTTTTTGGGATATAAAGAGGGACTTTATCAAACAAAATGACAATTTATTTTGTAGCTGGGACCCTTGGTATTGCAACCAGAGGAAGATCTTCAAATGTGAGTGATTC
Organism: Oncorhynchus tshawytscha; assembly: GCF_018296145.1. Lineage (NCBI taxonomy): Eukaryota > Metazoa > Chordata > Actinopteri > Salmoniformes > Salmonidae > Oncorhynchus > Oncorhynchus tshawytscha. Next base: position 2,196,577 of record NC_056454.1, on the reverse strand, counting down.
ATTTTATCGCTATTTCTGACTTTCGTGACTCCTCTACTTGGTTGGAAAATGTTTTTATGCTTTTGTAAGCGGGGCACTGTCATCCGATAATCGCATGGTATGCTTTCGCCGTAAAGCCTTTTTGAAATCTTACAAAGCGGCTGGATTAACAAGAAGTTTATCCTTTAACCTTTTGTAACTAGGGGGCAGTATTTTCATTTTTGGATAAAAAATGTTCCCGTTTTAAACAAGATATTTTGTCACGAAAAGATGCTCGACTATGCATATAATTGACAGCTTTGGATAGAAACCACTCTGACGTTTCCAAAACTGCAAAGATATTGTCTGTGAGTGGAACAGAACTGATGTTACAGGCGAAACCCAGATAAAAATCCAATCAGGAAGTGCCGCATTTTTTGAAACCGCCTCATGCCAATGACTCCTTATATGGCTGTGAATGAGCTACGAATTAGCTTACGTTTTCTAGTATTCCCCAAGGTGTCTACAGCATTGTGATGTCTTTTTACGCATTTATGTTGAAGAATAGCCGTAAGGGACCACATTTAGCAAGTGGTCACATGATGGCTCCCGCAGAAAATCTTGCGTAAAGTACACAAGTAGCCATTTTTCCAATCGCTTCTTATGAGAAACAAGTGTCCCAAAGGATATATTATCGAATTGTTACGTGAAAAATACCTTGAGGATTGATTCTAAACAACGTTTGCCATGTTTCTGCCGATATTATGGAGCTAATTTGGAAAAAAGTTTGGCGTTGTAGTGACCGCATTTCTCAGCCAAACGTGACGAACAAACGGGAGCTATTTCGCCTACAAAAATAATATTTTTGGAAAAAAGGAACATTTGCTATCTAACTGGGAGTCTCCTGAGTGAAAACATCCAAAGTTCTTCAAAGGTAAATTATTTAATTTGATTGCTTTTCTGATTTTCGTGAAAAAGTTGCCTGCTGCCAGCAGAGCCTAGCATAGCATTATGCCATGATAAAATTACACAAATGCTTGTCTAGCGTTGGCTGTAAAGCATATTTTGAAAATTTGAGATGACAGTGTGATTACCAAAAGGCTAAGCTGTGTCTCAATATATTTCATTTGTGATTTTCATGAATAGGAAGATTTTGTAGGAAGAATTATGTCCGCTGCGTTATGCTAATTAGTTTGAGGCCATGATTACGCTCCCGGATCCGGGTTTGATAGTCGCATCCTTTAACCAGTGTATAACACTTGTATTTTCATGAATTATTATTATTACTATTTCTTTCATTTGAATTTGGCGCTCTGCAATTTCACCGGATGTTGGCCAGATGGGACGTTAGCTTCCCACCTTGACCAAAGAGTTTATTAACACATTAAAAGAAAAACATCCTCCTCCCTCATGTGGTACATTTCCTGCAGGCTCATCCTGACATGACCCTCCAGCTGTACTTATTATTCATTCTTTATCTAACTAGGCATGTCAGTTAAATAACACATTCTTTTTTTCAATGACATGGGTTAACTGCCTTGTTCAGGGGCAGAACAACATATTTCTACCTTGTCGGCTCAGGGATTTGATCTTGCAACCTTTTGGTTATTAGTCCAACGCTCTAACCACAAGGCTATCTGCCACCCCACTTCTCGTTATGTGTGTGATTTCCTGCAAGACAGGAATGTCAGTGTTCTGCCATGGCCAGCGAAGATCCCGGATCTCAAGCCCATTAAGTACGTCTGATACCTGTTGGATCGGAGGGTGAGGGCTAGGGCCATTCCCCCCCAGAAATGTCTGGGAACTTGCAGGTGTCTTGGTGGAAGAGTGGGGTAACATCTCACAGCAAGAACTGGCAAATCTGGTGCAGTCCATGAGGAGGAGATGCACTGCAGTACTTAATGCAGCTGGTGGCCACACCAGATACTGACTGTTACTTTCGATTTTTTGTTGAGTTTACATATGGATGAGCGATGTCAGAGCGGAATGGACTAGGCTACAGTAGAATAGTATGGATAAACAGTATATACACATGAGATAAGTAATGATAGATATGTAATCATTATTAAGTGACTAAGATACTATAGAATAGTATAGAATACAGTATATACTGTACATATGAGATGAGTAATGTAAGATATGTAACATTGACTAATATACAGTAGAATAGAATACATCCCCAGAGCATGACGCTGCCACCATCATGCAGTATGTAAACATGATTAAAGTTGCCAGTGTTCCATTATTAAAGTGACCAGTGTTCCATGTCTATGTACATGCTGTAGATGTCCTGAAGGGCAGGCATTGTGCTACCGGTGATGCGTTGAGTTGACCACATCACCCTCTGGAGAGCCCTGCGGTTGCGGACGGTACAGTTGCTGTACCAGGAGGTGACACAACTCGACAGGATGCTCACAATGGTGCATCTTTAAATGTTTGTGAGGGTCTTAGGAGCCACACATAAAACACACGCATATCGACACACACACTTTTACACTCATAATTTGCTGCTGCCACTCTGTTATTTTTATTTTTTTTACTATTTCCTTATCCAGATGCATAGTCACTTTAAACTGCCTTCATGTACATATCTTCCTCAAGTACCTCGTACCTTTGCACATTGATCTGGTACTGGTACTCCCTGTATATAGCTCCATTCTTGTGTGTTATATCTTACTCCTCTTGTGTTGGATACTATTTTACTTTTCATTATTATTATTTTAACTCTGCACTGTTGGAAAATGTTCATAAGCAAGCATTTTACTGTAGAGTATACACCAGTTGTATTCGGCGCATGCGATAAATAAAATGTCATTTGATTTGTCTAACTTCTTGTCGCAGGCATTATAGAAAATTAACACAGGTCTCATAAACAATCTCTCAAGCACTAGTCCACGTGCTAGTGAGTAGCCAGCTAATCTTTATATTTCAAGTTTAGCCCACTTGGATCTATTTGCTAGATAACGTAGAACAGTTGAATTGCAATAGACACGCTCTTCTGTCCATCTCCAATTGTTTGAACAGCATGCTAGCCTGTTCACTTTGTCCAGATGTTGAAATCAAGTGGCCTACCTTATTTCTCAGAATGAGAACGAGTTGCCAATTCCTTATATACTTTTTTTAATGCTTATTGCACATTTATAAAACACAGACTAGACAGCTAGTATAATAACCTCTGGTTAAGTACTGCAATGCTGCAAGTGACAAACTGAGCATACATTTTCCAAAGTCAATGTCCATATCTGCGAAGAGAGCAATTTGAGGAGTTGAGACATAAAAAGGGTATTGTTGGAAAGGCTAACTTCTTCTCTATTACAGTAAAATAGTTTCTCAATGTCTTCCAGTGTCCATATGACTGTTTCTGTTGGACCAAACTTCAAATAGAAACTAGTGAGTTGAAATCACTTGTCACAGAGACAAAGAAGTGATCTCTCAGCTTTGTTGTACAGTATAGGTGCAGTTACAGTAGATGGATCGAAGGAGACAAAACCAAAAAGACACCATGCTATCACGTGGACATAAACGCACATACATAAATAAATATATACAAACTATATTCTGGATACGTGCATTTGGAAAATCGCGCTCAAATTATACATTCTAATTAATCAAGTTCATTTGATTAATCGCCCACCCTTACAATAAAATCTTTCAATTTGAGGATTGAGAGAGAGAGAGGGAGAGAGAGAAAATAGAGAGAAAGGGAGAGAGAAAAATATTGAGAGATTGATTAGTTTGTTTTTAAGGAGCTTATTTGTCAATGGGAAGGCAGAGAGACCAGCATGCACTGGAATAGCCAGCCCCTCAACACTCTGCTGTCAGCTCTGTAATCCGCACCCCCCACACACACACATACGGACACACACTGAGGCACATAGGCTACACACGTATGGACACACACATACACATGCACCAATACACGCATGGACACACACAAACTGAGACAGACACATACTGTACAAACACACACTGAGAGACTCAGCAGCACATGTACAGTATATGCTCACACAGATACATTCACACGCACACATACTATGAGCAAACACTGACAGACTCAACTCATACAAGCATACACTGAGACTCTTCGACTGATAGGACAGTCGCCTGTCAGTCACAAAGCTAGCGATGACAGGGAAACACTCCTGGTTTGGTCTAATTTATTTTCACGGAAGAGGGAGAGCTGTAAGGGATTTCCTCCTCTTCTTCTGAAGAGGAGAGGCGAGAAGGATCGGAGGACTAATATGCGGCGTGGTAAGTGTCCATGGTTCTTTTAATAAGAAATAGTACACATGAACAACTGAATACAAAAAACGCGGAATGAACGAAACCCAAAACAGTACCGTGTGGTGAAAAACACAGACACGGAAACAAACACCCACAAACACACAGTGAAACCCAGGCTACCTAAGTATGATTCTCAATCAGAGACAACTAATGACACCTGCTTCTGATTGAGAACCATACTAGGCCCGAAACATAGAAATCCCCAAATCGTAGAAAAACAAACATAGACTGCCCACCCCAACTCACACCCTGACCATACTAAATAATGACAAAACAAAGGAAATAAAGGTCAGAACGTGACAAGAGAATGATGCTTCTTCATCGTCTCCTGTGAGTGAATTCATTTAAACATCCCAATGTAAGTGGCAACGATTAGTTGAAATCTACTTAATTATTGTTTTGTGGTGCATTCATTTACTTATCATAGGCCTTTAGCCAGCCATGGAGTTGGGGGGCATAGGCTATTTGCTGTTCTTTGATTGATGACCGAACAGCTTGTGTTGACTAATTTATTAAAAAGGTGTCGAACTGACTGAATAAAGGCAATCTCCTACATCGATTTTCTATTCATAAATCACACAATGATATATATGTCCATGGTATGGCATCGAGACAAGTAAGCCAAAGATCCTGTTTTCCTCGGATTCAAAGCCCATGTCGCTCTTGCCAATGACCACTAAAGTTTCATGTCAGTGTAGCCTAGTGATGGTTTGGGTTATTCGGGAACAAACAGATATTTTTTAACGGATCTTTTAGGTGAACGGAACCAAATCGCATTGGTGAGGTGAGAGAGTCATTCATTTGTCTCCCAACTTTGCATACTGGTAGGCTACTACTGCTTTTTGGCAATTATCTGCAGATAAATTACAAAAACATTAGGTAATGGAAATAGACTCATTCTGGTTCAAAACAAAAAACAGATGATATGAGGTTATGAAAGGTAATATGATGAAACTTATATGGTATTGATATTGGCCTACTGATTCCACTTAAGTGTGAACAATGGAGTAGTCAACTACTGCTTTCTGTTTCGCAAAGCCAATCTTAGACACTTGCTTCATTCTTCAACCATTACTGGAGGTCTATTTATGGGTGCCTGACTTGGTTTAAGATTGGGGGTGCACAATCTGACGGGACGGGGGGGGGGTCTGGGGGTCCTCCGCCTGGACAATTTTGTGTTTTTGAAACCATTTTTCTGCAATTATACTGTATATTATTTCTCAATAGGGAATCCATGTTTACCTGCCATAACACAACCTTTATTCTTAGGTTTTTGCCATAATAGACTACATTGAAAGAGTAGACTAGGTTCAGTTTTTGCTACAAAATAAATTAAATTAAAAGGCTAGACTAGACTACTTTTTCGGACTAGATTACTGTAACGGTCTTCTTCCTCCTCTGACGAGGAGTAGTAGGAATGATCGGAGGACCAATGCGCAGCGTGGTAAGTGTCCATATTTTTAATAAAGAAATTGAACACTGAACAAAAACAACAAAGTGAACAACGAAACCCAAACAGTTCGTGTCTGGTGCAGAATACAAACACTCAACAGAAAATAATCACCCACCCCACACAGGTGGGAAAAAGCTACCTAAGTATGATTCTCAATCAGAGACAACTAACGACACCTGCCTCTGATTGAGAACCATACCAAAAACACCACATAGAAAAAGGAACATAGACAACCCACCCAACTCACGCCCTGACCATACTAAAACAAAGACATACAAAAGAACTAAGGTCAGAACGTGACAATTACTAATCTTCTGCCTTCCCTTAAAGTCACACACACATTGATTGATTGACAGCCCTACCAACTCTCTGACTCACAAACATCCTGCCCCCTCCCCTGACAATCTCAGCCACAGTAATTGATTGACAGGCCAAACTGTTAAAGGGATAGTTCACCAAAATTACTAAATTATACATAAGAAACCAAAGCGTCCACAGCAGCACAGCCAATAAAATACATAATTTGACGAACAAACATTGTGGCAGTTCATATCAAACTGTAAAGATGGATTGAATCTCAAGAGAAGACAGGTTTAATGTTATAAAAAGGGTATCTTACTTAGAAAACATTCCTGATCTTATAAGTCTAGACAATAAAAGCAACTAACACAATGAATACATTTTGGATGGAATAAATGTATTAGAATGTACCAGAGGCCACCACAATACAGCTCATTCTACAAAACAAAATCCCGGGAGGTATGCACCTGCTGGCTAGTTTTTCTATCTGTCTGGCTACTCCATATACTTATGGAAAACACTACACTACACTACACGCACACACGCTCGCACGCACACACACACACTCTCCCCTTCCTCACCCACACATGACTGAAAGTGGTATCCTTTGGGAGGCCCCAGGTCAGTAGCGATCCAGGCCTGTCTAAGAGGCAGCAGAATGCAGGCCATCTGACACCATGTTCACCTGCAGGTATTAAGACTGGCAAGGTAAGATCTCGCTCTCTTTCTCACTGACACACAGAGTTCACTCTGAGTGCACTTACATAACCTGTCATGAATACATAAAACTATGAATACATTATCAACACACTGGCTCTTCAGGTGAGAGGACTTTTGACTGTTTAAACGTTACATTATGCCATTTACGTGGAGCAAAAATGTGCATGTAAAGTGCTGTGAAAAAGTATTTGCCCCCTTTCTGATTTTCTCAATTTTTGCATATTGTTGACACTGAATGGTATCAGATACTCAACCAAAACCTAATATTAAATAAAGTGAACCAATAACGCAAAATGTGGAAACATTATATTTAATTAACACAGTTATGCAACATCCAATGCCCATGTGTGAAAAAGGAATTGCCCCCTTACACTCAATAACTGGTTGTGCCACCTTTAGCAGCAAGGACTCCAACCAAACACTTCCTGTAGTTGTTGATCAGTCTCTCGCATTGCTATGGAGGAATTTTGGCCCACTCTTTCATGCCAAACTGCTTTAACACAACAACATTTGTAGGTTTTTGAAGGTGAGGTTGATTCTTGCTAGTAGCCTAGTTAAGAATGTTGGGCCAGTAACTGAAAGGTTGCTGGTTCGAATCCATGAACAAATAAAATTAAACAAGGTTTTCATCACTTTTGATGTTTATTGCTTTGAACTGAACAAATTGGAAGGACCCATTTTACATACAGTATTTTATGTAAACGATAAATGAGTCCCATTGAACACAAATTAAGGTCGATCTACACACAACATGAGGGACAGAGTTTTCCTGTGTGTGTGTTGCAAATGTATTCTTGCACTTGAGGCATGTGTACTGTGTCTTCATGTCCTTCTTGGGTCCACACACATTGCAGCGCGTCTTCTGGTTGCTACCAGCTGCAATCTGGAATGATGAAAACACTTAGTTCAGGAATTTTACAACCAACTTACTCACATACAGAATATAGTTACAGCAGGCCAAGGTAGGAGAGTCAGACACACACACATGCAACAACATCACTCACACTTCCGATATTGGAGTTGTTGGTTCTGTGGGTCGGGCATATGGGACACCAGCATCATCCTCCTGAATCCTCCTCACCATGGCTGCAGAAGCTGGGGTCCTTGGGATATGTTGTCTCCTCTGGATTTGAGGTCTTACCAATGCCTTTCCCAGCTCCTCGTGAAAGAGCCGTTTCCTCTGGAGCTGCCCTCTGTTCCAATCTGGGTTCAATGCCATCCAGATGACAAACACGTTGTACTCTGAGATGTCCAAGATGTTGAAGAATATCACAAGTGGCCAGCATAGGGTTCTTCTTTTGCAGCTGTAGCCAGTAACCAGATTGTCTTAATTGTACACCCCTCAATCCATCACAATTTCTGTTTTTTGATGTTCCTGGCCACAGATTCTCCCATCCCTATGCAGTGTACACATGAGTACAACCTTTTTGCCATGTAGGGCACTAGGGACGTGTCGGCCGTGAACACAAAGGTAGAGGAATTGATATGCCTTTTCCATGTATTCAACAGCTGAGGTAGGAGCTCTGGCTTGGTTTTCCGTACTGTTCCTTCCATCATCAGGTTCCTCTTGAGGAGCTCCTGTCCCAGCTTGTGCGAAGTAAAAAACTTATCACATGTGATGTTGTGGCCACAGAGTCCCTGTGTCACATCCAGGACAACCCGCATCCCTTGGTTCTTCTCAGCTCCATCTGTCTTCCCTTATACACTTGCAAGTTCCACGCATATGATGTCACCGCATTATCTACCAAGAGAATTCCCTTCGATTATAATCACAGCTGTATATATCCCCCCCCAAGCAGACACATCGATGTCCCTGAACAAACTTTATTTGACTTTGCAAACTGGAAACCACATATCCTGAGGCTGCATTCATTGTAGCTGGGGATTTTAACAAGGCTAATCTGAAAACAAGACTCCCTAAATTCTATCAGCATTTTAGATTGTATCAATTTTGGATTGATTTTGCAACCAGGGCTGGTAAAACCCTGGATCATTGTTATTCTAACTTCCGCGCCGCATATAAGGCCCTCCCCCGCCCTCCTTTCGGAAAAGCTGACCAAGACTCCATGTTATTGCTTCCAGCCTACAGACAGAAACTAAAACAGGAAGCTCCCGCGCTCAGGTCTGTTCTACGCTGGTCCGACCAATCTGATTCCACGCTTCAAGACTGCTTTGATCACGTGGATTGGGATATGTTCCGCATTGCGTTCAACAACAACATTGACGAATACGCTGATTCGGTGAGCGAGTTCATTAGAAAGTACATCGGCGATGTCGTACCCACATTCGCAAACCAGAAACAGTGGATTGATGGCAGCATTCGCGCAAAACTGAAAGCACGAACCACTGTTTTTAACCAGGGCAAGGTGACCGGAAACCCACTGCTTTTAACCAGGGCAAGGTGACCGGAAACATGACCGAATTCAAACAGTGTAGCTATTCCCTCCGCACGGCAATTAAACAAGCTAAGCGTCAGTATAGAGACAAAGTAGAGATGCAATTCAACAGCTCAGACACAAGAGGTATGTGGCAGGGTCTACAGTCAATCACGGATTACAAAAAGAAAACCAGCCCCGTCGCGGACCAAATCAAATCATTTTTTAAAATTTATTTGTCACATACACATGGTTAGCAGATGTTAATGCGAGTGTAGCGAAATGCTTGACCAGGATGTACTGCTCCAAGACAGACTAAATAACATCTTTGCCTGCTTTGAGGACAATACAGTGCCACTGACACAGCCCACTACCAAAACCTGGGGACTCTCCATCACTGCAACCGACATGAGTAAAACATTTAAACGTGTTAACCCTCGCAAGGCTGCAGGCCCAGACGGCATCCCCAGCCGCGTCCTCAGAGCATGCGCAGACCAGCTGGCTGGTGTGTTTACGGACATATTCAATCAATCCTTATCCCAGTCTGCTGTCCCCACATGCTTCAAGAGGGCCACCATTGTTCCTGTTCCCAAGAAAGCTAAGGTAACTAAGCTAAACGATTACAGCCCCGTAGCACTCACTTCCGTCATCATTAAGTGCTTTGAGAGACTAGTCAAGGACCATATCACCTCCACCCTACCTGACACCCTAGACCCACTCCAATTTGCTTTCCGCCCCAATAGGTCCACAGACGACGCAATTGCATCTATACTGCACACTGCCCTAACCCATCTGGACAAGAGGAATACCTAAGTGAGAATGCTGTTCATCGACTACAGCTCAGCATTTAACACCATAGTACCCTCCAAACTCGTCATCAAGCTCGAGAACCTGGGTCTCGACCCCGCCCTGTGTAACTGGGTACTGGACTTCCTGACGGGCCGCCCCAGGTGGTGAAGGTAGGTAACAACATCTCCACCCCGCTGATCCTCAACACTGGGGCCCCACAAGGGTGCGTTCTGAGCCCTCTCCTGTACTCCCTGTTCACCCACGACTGCGTAGCCATGCACACCTCCAACTCCATCATCAAGTTTGCGGACGACACTACAGTCGTAGGCTTGATTACCAACAACGACGAGACTGCCTACAAGGAGGAGGTGAGGGCCCTCTGAGTGTTGTGTCAGGACAATAACCTCACACTCAACGTCAACAAAACAAAGGAGATGATCGTGGACTTCAGAAAACAGCAGAGGGAGCACCCCCCTATCCACATCGACGGGACAGTAGTGGAGAGGGTTTTAACCTTTAACTTTTAACCTTTAAGATCCTCGGCGTACACATCACGGACAAACTGAATTGGTCAACCCACACAGACAGCGTTGTGAAGAAGGCGCAGCAGTACCTCTTCAACCTCAGGAGGCTGAAAAAATTCAGCGTGTCACCAAAAGCCCTCACAAACTTTTACAGATGCACAATCAAGAGCATCCTGTCAGGCTGTATCACCGCCTGGTACAGCAACTGCTCCTCCCACAACCGTAAGGCTCTCCAGAGGGTAGCGAGGTCTGCACAACACATCACCAGGGGTAAATTACCTGACCTCCAGGACACCTACACCACCTTATGTCACAGGACGGCCATAAAGATCATCAAGGACAACAACCACCCTAGCCACTGCCTGTTCACCCCGCTATCATCCACCCCGCTATCATCCAGAAGGCGAAGTCAGTACAGCAGCATCAAAGCAGGGACCGAGAGACTGAAAAACAGCTTCTATCTCAAGGCCATCAGACTGTTAACTTCTCTAGGGTAGGGGGCAGCATTTGGAATTTTGGATGAAAAGCATGCCCAATTTAGACTGCCTTTTACACGGGGCCAGAAGATAGGATATGCAAATAATTAGTAGATTTGGACAAAAAAAAACTCTAAAGTTTCCAATTCAGGAAGTAGGATCATTTTGTTGTTGTTGAAGTTTTATATCGAATACCATTATAGTATCCATTGACTTAGAACTCAAATTGCAGTTCCTATGCCTTCCACTAGATGTCAACAGTCTTTAGAAATTGTTTCAGGCTTGTATTCTGAAAAATGAGGGAGTAAGAGCAGTCAATGAGTGGACCTTGCGGTTTCACAGAGCTTTTTCATGCACGCGACCAGAGAGAGTGCCTTTCTTGTTTTCCTTTTATATTGACAATGTTATTGTCCGGTTGAAGTATTATAGATCATTTAGGATAAAAACAACCTGAGGATGGAATATAAACATCGTTTCACATGTTTATATGAACTTTACGGATACAGTTTGGATTTTATGTCTGCCTGTTGTGACTGCATTTGAGCCTGTGGATTACTGAAGAAAACGTGTGAACAAATAGAGGTTTTCGGATATAAAGAGAGACTTTATCGAACAAAATGTATTGAATAAATGAATGTCTTCTGAGTGCAAACATATGAAGATCATCATAGGTAAGTGATTCATTTTATCTCTATTTCTGACTTGTGTAACTCTTATACTTGGCTGGTTACTGTTTGTAATGATTTGTCTGCTGGGCTATGTTCTCAAATAATTGTAATTACCGCTTTTGCCGTAAAGCATTTTTTAAATCTGACACCGTGGTTGGATTCACAAGAAGTTCATCTTTAAACCTATGTTTGATAGTTGTATCTTTTCTGAATTTTTATAATGAGTATTCCTAAATTACAATTTGGCGCTCTGCAATCTCACTGGATGTTGGCCAGGTGGAACGCTAGCGTCCCACATACCCTAGAGAGTTTAAACAGCCACCACTAACATTGAGTGGCTGCTGCCAACATACTGACTAAACTCCATTCACTTTAATAATGGAAATTGATGTAAAACATGTATCACTAGCCACTTTAAACAACGCCACTTAATATAATGTTTACATACCCTACATTACTCATCTCATATGTATATACTGTACTCTATACACCCCTCATCACGGTCAAACGCTCCCTAAAACACTTCTGTGAGCAGGCCTTTCTAATCGACCTGGCCCGTGTATCCTGGAAGGACATCGACCTCATCCCGTCAGTTGAGGATGCCTGGTCATTCTTTAAAAGTAACTTCCTCACCATTTTAGATAAGCATGCTCCGTTCAAAAAATGCAGAACTAAGAACAGATACAGTCCTTGGTTCACCCCAGACCTGACTGCCCTCGACCAGCACAAAAACATCCTGTGGCGGACTGCAATAGCATCGAATAGTCCCCGTGATATGCAACTGTTCAGGGAAGTCCGGAACCAATACACGCAGTCAGTCAGGAAAGCTAAGGCCAGCTTCTTCAGGCAGAAGTTTGCATCCTGTAGCTCCAACTCCAAAACGTTCTGGGACACTGTGAAGTCCATGGAGAACAAGAGCACCTCCTCCCAGCTGCCCACTGCACTGAGGCTAGGTAACACGGTCACCAACGATAAATCCATGATTATTGAAAACTTCAATAAGCATTTCTCAACGGCTGGCCATGCCTTCCGCCTGGCTACTCCAACCTCGGCCAACAGCTCCTCCCCCCCGGCAGCTCCTCGCCCAAGCCTCTCCAAGTTCTCCTTTACCCAAATCCAGATAGCAGATGTTCTGAAAGAGCTGCAAAACCTGGACCCGTACAAATCAGCTGGGCTTGACAATCTGGACCCCCTATTTCTGAAACTATCCGCCGCCATTGTCGCAACCCCTATTACCAGCCTGTTCAACCTCTCTTTCATATCGTCTGAGATCCCCAAGGATTGAAAGCTGCCGCAGTCATCCCCCTCTTCAAAGGGGGAGACACCCTGGACCCAAACTGTTACAGACCTATATCCATCCTGCCCTGCCTATCTAAGGTCTTCGAAAGCCAAGTCAACAAACAGGTCACTGACCATCTCGAATCCCACCGTACCTTCTCCGCTGTGCAATCTGGCTTCCGAGCCGGTCACGGGTGCACCTCAGCCACACTCAAGGTACTAAACGATATCATAACCGCCATCGATAAAAGACAGTACTGTGCAGCCGTCTTCATCGACCTTGCCAAGGCTTTCGACTCTGTCAATCACCATATTCTCATCGGCAGACTCAGTAGCCTCGGTTTTTCGGATGACTGCCTTGCCTGGTTCACCAATTACTTTGCAGACAGAGTTCAGTGTGTCAAATCGGAGGGCATGCTGTCCGGTCCTCTGGCAGTCTCTATGGGGGTACCACAGGGTTCAATTCTCGGGCCGACTCTTTTCTCTGTGTATATCAATGATGTTGCTCTTGCTGCGGGCGATTCCCTGATCCACCTCTACGCAGACGACACCATTCTATATACTTTCGGCCCGTCATTGGACACTGTGCTATCTAACCTCCAAACAAGCTTCAATGCCATACAACACTCCTTCCGTGGCCTCCAACTCCTCTTAAACGCTAGTAAAACCAAATGCATGCTTTTCAACCGATCGCTGCCTGCACCCGCATGCCCGACTAGCATCACCACCCTGGATGGTTCCGACCTTGAATATGTGGACATCTATAAGTACCTAGGTGTCTGGCTAGACTGCAAACTCTCCTTCCAGACTCATATCAAACACCTCCAATCAAAAATCAAATCAAGAGTCGGCTTTCTATTCCGCAACAAAGCCTCCTTCACTCACGCCGCCAAGCTTACCCTAGTAAAACTGACTATCCTACCAATCCTCGACTTCGGCGATGTCATCTACAAAATGGCTTCCAACACTCTACTCAGCAAACTGGATGCAGTATATCACAGTGCCATCCGTTTTGTCACTAAAGCACCTTATACCACCCACCACTGCGACTTGTATGCTCTAGTCGGCTGGCCCTCGCTACATATTCGTCGCCAGACCCACTGGCTCCAGGTCATCTACAAGTCCATGCTAGGTAAAGCTCCGCCTTATCTCAGTTCACTGGTCACGATGGCAACACCCATCCGTAGCACGCGCTCCAGCAGGTGTATCTCACTGATCATCCCTAAAGCCAACACCTCATTTGGCCGCCTTTCGTTCCAGTACTCTGCTGCCTGTGACTGGAACGAATTGCAAAAATCGCTGAAGTTGGAGACTTTTATCTCCCTCACCAACTTCAAACATCAGCTATCTGAGTAGCTAACCGATCGCTGCAGCTGTACATAGTCTATTGGTAAATAGCCCACCCATTTTCACCTACCTCATCCCCATACTGTTTTTATTCATTTACTTTTCTGCTCTTTTGCACACCAATATCTCTACCTGTCCATGACCATCTGATCATATATCACTCCAGTGTTAATCTGCAAAATTGTAACTATTCCCTCCTCATGCCTTTTGCACACATTGTACATTGTATATAGACTCCCCCTTTGTTTTCTACTGTGTTATTGACTTGTTAATTTGTTTATTCCATGTGTAACTCTGTGTTGTCTGCTCACACTGCTATGCTTTATCTTGGCCAGGTCGCAGTTGTAAATGAGAACTTGTTCTCAACTAGCCTACCTGGTTAAATAAAGGTGAAATAAAATAAATAAATAAAAATACCATCTACTGCATCTTGCCCTCTTTATGTAATACATGTATCACTAGCCACTTTAAACAATGCCACTTTAATGTTTACATACCCTACATTACTCATCTCATATGTATATACTGTACTCGATACCATCTACTGCATCTTGCCTATGCCATTCTGTAACATCACTCATTCATATATCTTTATGTACATATTCTTTATCCCTTTACACTTGTGTGTATAAGGTAGTAGTTGTGGAATTGTTAGGTTAGATTACTCTTTGGTTATTACTGCATTGTCGGAACTAGAAGCATTTCGCAACACTAGCATTAACATCTACTAACCATGTGTATGTGATAAATACAATTTGATTTGATTTGATGAAGCAGCATCACAGGCTGCCCAGATCTTGATTCCATATTTTGCGGGTTTAGACCGTATATACTGCCGGAAGGGGTAACGTCCCCTAAATGGCATAAGCTTCTCATCAACAGTAACATTGGGCCCAGGGTTGTGAAACAGGGGAAGACTGTCCACCCACTTGTCCCACACTGACCTAATTGCAGCTATCTTGTCTCTCTGCAGTCGAGCTGGTCTGGTGTCTTGTTAATCAAAGCGGATAATCCTGGAAATTATGCGGAAGTTTTCCAGAGACCTTGTTGCATGGGAAAGCTCTCTGCCAGTTTCTGCATCCCACAGGGATTCTGTGGATTCCCCATTGGACCTGAAAACACCAGCAAGAATAAGAAGCCCAAAGTATGCAAGTCAATGAGTTTGGTCTCTATCCATCTTCCATCTCTCTCCAAAAACACATTTTCCCTCCAAATTAGTGCAGTCCAGAATGATTTTCTGGATGGTGTCTGGGATGAAAAGAAGACTATGTCCTTTATTTCCAAAAGAAGACTTTATGTTTTGCACGTGAGAAACCACCATCCACGTCTGCCCTGGTTGCATCACATTGGCAGCCATGCAGGGTGGCTCATTCCTTGGGTAAGAAGACGGTTCAATTTCACAATTTCTTACATCCATATCCCTCCTCCTGCAGGCTACTGAATGCTGACAGGCTGGTCCTGGGGCTGGCTGAATGGTCAATCTCATCCTCTTCTTCCAACTCACTGCCAGACTCCGAATTGACAGAGACATGATTCCAAAGTGGAAGACGCTCCTTCCACACAAGCTTCTCTATCTGCAAAAAATATTACTCAGGTCCTCTGAGCAGAGATGATTTTTGCCATACTGATTGATTGTGGAAAGGAGCCACGTATGCAAAGCTATTTATTTGTTGTGTCCTCCCCCAATGTGCACTGCATTTTTTTGCAATGTATTGAAATAATGTATCAAAATAATGTGTTGTAATAACATTGTGCAGGTTCCCGCAAGACATTGTGAAGTTTCACACACTACAAAGGGTAAAGACTGTGAGAAAAGCGGGAGACAGGCAGACAGGCAGGGAGACAGACACAGCTTATTGGTGCTATGTTGATACAGGAGGCCCAGTGAGGAGGAAGACAGGCACACATGCCGGGAGAGTGACACAGCAAACCTTTGTTTCATTTTTACTTTTTCTCACCTACACACACACTTTTATTACCCTTGGGTCCAGAACACCACATAAACTCAGCAAAAAAAGTAACGTCCCTTTTTCAGGACCCTAACTTTCAAAGATAAAAAATCTAAATAACTTCACATATCTTCATTGTAAAGGGTTTAAACAATGTTTCCCATGCTTGTTCAATGAACCATTAACAATTAATGAACATACACCTGTGGAACGGTTGTTAAGACACTAACAGCATACAGATGGTGGGCAATTAAGGTCACAGTTATGAAAACTTAGGACACTAAAGAGGCCTTTCTACTGACTCTGAAAAACACCAAAAGAAAGAGGCCCAGGGTCCCTGCTCATCTGCGTGAATGTGTCTTAGGCATGCTGCACAGAGGCATGAAGAATGCAGATGTGGCCAGGGCAAAAAATTGCAATGTCCGTACTGTGAGACGCCTAAGACAGGGCTACAGGGAGACAGGATGGACAGCTGATGGTTCTCACAATGGCAGACCACATGTAACAACACCTGCACAGGATTTGTACATCTGAACATCACACCTGCGGGACAGGTACAGGATGGCAACAACAACTGCTTGAGTTACACCTGGAACGCACAATCACTCCATCAGTGCTCAGACTGTCCACAATTGGCTGAGAGAGGCTGAACTGATGGCTTGTAGGCCTGTTGTAAGGCAGGTCCTCACCAGACATGACCGGCAACAACGTCGCCTATGGGCACAAATCCACCATCCCTGGACCAGACAGGACTGGCAAAAGTGCTCTTCACTGACGAGTCGCGGTTATGTCTCACCAGGGATGATGTTCGGATTTGCGTTTATCGTCAAAGGAATGAGCCTTACACCAAGGCCTGTACTCTGGAGCGGGATCGATTTGGAGGTGGAGGGTCTGTCATGGTCTTTGGCGGTTGGCACGACATAATCGGACTAAGCTTGTTGTCATTGCAGGCAATCTCAATGCTGTGCGTTACAGTGAAGACATCCTCTTCCCTCATGTGGTACTCTTCTCGCAGGCTCATATTGACATGACCCCCCCAGCATGACAATGCCACCAGCCATATTGCTCGTTCTGTGCGTGATTTCCTGCAAAACAGGAATATCAGTGCTCTGCCATGGCCAGCGAAGAGCCTGGATCTCAATCCCATTAGGCACGTCTGGGACATGTTGGATCAGAGGGTGAGGGCTAGGGCCATTCCCCCCAGAAATGCCTAGGAACTTGCAGATGCCTTGGTGGAAAAGTGGGGTAACTTCTAACAGCAAGAACTGGCAAATCTGGTGCAGTCTATGAGCACTGCAGTACATAATGCAACTGATGGCCACACCAGATTCTGACTGTTAGTTTTTGATTTTTTTGACCCCCCTTTGTTCAGGGACACATTATTCCATTTATGTTAGTCACATGTCTGTGGAACTTGTGTAGCTTTTGTCTCCAGTTGTTGAATCTTGTTATGTTCATACAAATATTTACACATGTTACGTTTGCTGAAAATAAACACAGGTGACAGGGAGAGGACATTTATTTTTCTGCTGAGTTTATGTAATATAAATGTGTAGCGAGGTGCAGAGTGTGCCCTTTTGAAAATGTGTTCTTTTATATGTCCTTCACAGAAAATATGCCAAGGCGGATGAGTCTCAGGTTGAAACAATTATTAATTGCATTTTACTTTTATTTAACATTGAAAATGGGTCCAACAGACCTGAACACCACAAAAGATGGTGGGGGATCCTGTATCTGCAGCCATGAGCAGGTAGTTATTAACAACCTTCACCAGGGCTGTCTCAGTACTGTGCATGGTCTGAAGCCAGACTGGGTCAAGGGATGTTTTTTTGAGCAATTTTGAATACTGATGAGAGCGTCTGAGTCTGTTTTGAACAGTGATGTTGGAATAGGGACAAGAAGGCCACTGGTAGTTTTAATTTTTTAGATGGTCTCTTCTGTGGAGTTTATTTTAGCCTTGAAGAACTCAGCAAATATGTTGCATTGTTCGGTAGTTGATGTGGGAGGGCCAGAGTCTGTAAGGTGAATTATGGTGGAAAACAAGGTCCTGGGATTTCCTCAGTCGTTCTCTATCATGGCAGAGTAAAAGGTGGCTGCTTTTAATGCTTTGATAGCAAGCCTGGTGGTCTTTATAGACCAGTATATGGAAAGTTAGGCCAGTTCTTCTCCACAGACGCTCTAGTTTGCTGCCATGGGTCTTCATGTGCAGTTCCTCTGTGAACTGTAGTCATGACTGTTGTTTTTTCAGGGGCTAGACTGTTTAAGATGTTCCGAAGAGTGCTGTTATACAGGTCAACCATCTCATCAGTGGTGGACTCATGACAGTCAGCTTGTTGGGCAGGGCAAACAGACTCCTGGAAGATGGATGTGTCAAGGAACTTGATGTTTCAGAATTTAATACTATGCTTGGGCCAGAGCTGATGTGGAGGAGTACATTGTCACGGCCCTATGGTCAAATACACCTAGCTCGTGCACATCTAGATCTGAGGCAGGAACTTCTCCAATGGTGATGAGGTCTAGTGTACGTCCACAATTGTGTGTGGGGACGTTGACATGCTGCACCAGATTAAGGCAATCTAACAGGTTCAGGAAGTCAGTGGCAGAGGAACATTTTGTTGAATCAATGTGAATGTTGTCCAGATCATCCCAAAGTTTTAAGAAATGTATTGTAGAACAATAAAGTTACTTTAAGATGATTTGGACAACAAAAATCCAAATAATATGAGGGATGTAATATCAGGGATATTCACTTACTTTGGTTTAATGCTATAAATGCTAAAATAATGGAGACAGTGACCAGGTGAACAAAACCCAAGCATGCAGTGTTCATAGACTGCCTACAGGGTAAGGAAACCAATATGTAATTGTGTTATTTGTGTGAACTATACCTTCAAGTCCACATCCCAGACCATTCATTGTGTAGATACACCCATATGCAAAAAAACAAACAAACGAATGAAAAAGATAAGCACCCAATAATATCTGGAAATGTTGGTGTTGAGGAATACAGTGCTACACAATCAATGGCATGGGGTGTGTCTTCATCTGGTGAAAAGCAAGAGCTGGTGAACACCCCAACATTTAGTAGAGTTGCTGAAATCAACTGCAAGCTATAAAAACAAAGAGAGTTGCACACTTTACATATCAATTCACAGTAATTTATTGGGTAAACCACCAACGTTTCGACATCATCTTGTATTCATCTTGACTATTCATCTCTGAATTTGAGTGAAATGTTCTTTTAACCTCTTGATGCACCCATCCCTTTAGCGTGATCATTTTCGTCAACATCCGCTGAATTGCAGAGCGCCAAATTCAAATTAAATTACTAAAAATATTTAATTTTCATGAAATCACAAGTGCAATATATCAAAAACACAGCTTAGCTTGTTGTTAATTCACCTGGCGTGTCAGATGCCAATAAAGCTTTTCGGCGAAAGCATACCAAGCGTTTATGTAAGAACATCTCTCTCAGTAGACAAAATATTACAAACAGCTAGCAACCAAGTAGATTGGTCACGAAAGTCAGAAAAGCAATAAAATGAATCGCTTACCTTTGATGATTTTCGGATGTTTGCACTCACGAGACTCCCAGTTACACAATAAATGTTCCTTTTGTTCCATGAAGATTATTTTTATATCCAAAATACCTCCATTTGGTTGGCGCGTTATGTTCAGAAATCCACAGGCTCGAGCGGTCACGGCATCGTAGACGAAAATTCCAAATAGTATCCGTAATGTTCGTAGAAACATGTAAAATGTTTTTTATAATCAATCCTCAGGTTGTTTTTACAATATATAATCGATAATATATCAACCGGGACTGTAGCTTCTTCAATAGGAAAGAGAGAGGGAAATGTCTGCTCCAAGCTGTTGTGCATGCAAAACGCTGCTGGCACCCAGCCATACAATGACGCAATGTGATCTTTCTTGCTCATTTTTCAAAATAAAAGCCTGAAACTATGTCTAAAGACTTTTCACACCATGGGGAAGCCATAGGAAAATGAATCTGGTTGATATCCCTTTAAATGGAGCGAAGGCAGGCTATGGAACAGAGAGCTTTCAGGAAAAACAACACGTCCGGGTTGGATTTTCCTCAGGTTTTCGCCTGCAATATCAGTTCTGTTATACTCACAGACAATATTTAACAGTTTTGGAAACTTTAGAGTGTTTTCTATCCTTATCTGACAATTATATGCATATTCTAGATTCTGGGCCTGAGAAATAGGCTGTTTAATTTGGGTACGTTTTTCATCCAAACATCAAAATACTGCCCCCTACATTTATCAGCTGTTTTCAGACCTCAAAACTAGTGTCAAGAAGAGTGCTTTTCGCATGCCAATGATTACAACATCATGCTATATGCCTCAACCCCAAATTAGTGGAAAAGATAAGCACAACAAATCAGGTTCTCTCTCAAAATTACACTTTTCAAAGAAATTAATAAAACAAACGTCCACAACAATGCTTAAACCACATCAGTAAACCATTTTTGAGTTCTGGGAAAAATCTACGATAAAAAAAGGATGAGTGTAGTTACCCGTTACTTCAAGTGTGCATACACCTAGTACTGTTGTTTGGTTAGTGGTGTATTTGTTGTGCACATAATGTGATGGAATGACATTGTACATGCATCAGAAAAAGTTTTTAACATTTCCGTAAGTGAACTTCTAATTACAGAAAACCATTATGTCATGGTAGTGAGAAAGGGGCATTCCGCTAATGAGAAGCCCATAGCAAAATTTGCTAACAATGGTAGAAGTCATTATGACTCAACAAAAAAATGACTACCACAATTTATGCTCTTTCTAATCTAATATACTGTAAATATTCAATAGTTTTGCTCAAAGATGAAGTATTACACAGTTACTGTAATGATAATATAAAATTAGTAAATGGAGTGTATAAGGACAGTTAGCAAATTTAAATATAATAAAAGAGAAAAAGCTTACCTTGTAGCCATCTTTGATCTTCTCCTCTTAGTGACGAATTAAATGCTGTACTTAGTACAACAACTTGAAGAAATGCTACGGTAATGAGAAACACGTGCTCGGACACGGCTTTCATCTCAAATATGACTCGTTTTTAATGTGAATACCCAGAAATGATTCAGGTGTTTGAAAATGTACCACTTTAAACAGTATGTCATTGGTTTTAATTAAAATAACTAAAATTAGTTAGTTATTTTTTATAAAATGAAATGCATTTAAAGTCCTACAAAATCTACCTGGATGCATTACGATAATGAGATTTTGACTAAACATTTTAATAAAAAGATGTACTTATTTGATTTAAGCTGAAAACTACTTAAAGAGCAAGAAACCAAGCATAATGTGCTTTAATATGGTAGCAAATTATTTGTGTTTTTTTAGAGGCTATATAACTTCATTCATCACAGATTTTGTTTCACGGCACCCATGTTGTCCAAAAAGTAGACTCAAGTCTTCCAAAAAGCACCGGGATGTTCGTCAAGACTCCTGGAAGAAAGTAAAAGGTGGATTTTTTTCTGATGACATGCATTCTACAGTAAGAACCTTATACTAACGGTCAAGCATGGTGGTGGTAGTGTGATGGTTTGGGGATGCTTTGCTCCCTCAGAACCTGGATGACTTGCCATCATTGAAGGAACTATGATTTTAGCTCTGTCACAGAATTCTAAAGGAGAATGTCAGGCCATCCGTCTGTGAGCTGAAGCTGAAGCACAGCTGGGTCATGCAGCAAGACAATGATCCAAAACACACAAGCAAGTCTACATAAGAATGGCTGAAATGCAACAAATTTGAAGTTTTGGAATGGTCAAAGGCCAGACCTAAACCCGATTGAGATGTTGTAGCAGGACCTAAAGTTAGATGTTCATGTCTGAAAACCCACATATTTCACAAAGTTAAATGTTCTGCATGGAAGAGTGAGACAAAATTCCTCCACTGCGATGTGAGAGATTGATCAACAACTCCAGTCATTGTAGCTAAAAGGTGGACTGATCAACCACTACAGGTAGTGGTTGGTTGGAGTCATTGCAGCTAAAAGTGGCACAACCAGTTATTGAGTGTAATGGGTCAAGTACTTTTTCACTCACGGCCATTATGTGTTGGATAACTTTGTTAATAAAATAAATTAAACGATTGTCAATATTTTTTGTTATTTGTTTACTCAGGTTCAGTTTGTCTAATATTAGGTTTTGGTTAAAGATGTAAAAACATTGTGTCAAAAATAAGCAAAAATAGAGAAAATCTGAAAAGGGGCAAATACCTTTTCACAGCACTGCATGCTCCTAACCAAAGCTTGTCACAGTCTGAGTCAATGTATGCAGTAAAATGCCAAGGACACATAAATAACAATGTCAATATGTCAATATCTTTAAAAATAATATGCTAGCAGCTAACCAGAGAGATTATAGTGTCTTTACTTTATTTGATGGTGTACAGTAAGTCACAGACACATAGCCTATAACATTAGCACAGTCTAGGGAACACAGAGTTTCTCCTGACATCATGGGGCGGCCTGGATGTTGCTTTGGGGGCATTTTTGCCTTGCCTGGAAAAACATTGCGGTGAAACACTGCTCTGTCTAGATCTCTTAGTCCTTCCTGCTACAGCTGATTGGTGGAAACATGGGCTCTGGGGTCCTTGGATGGGAAGAAAGAGATGATGTAAAGAGATAGGGATGAGGGAGAGAGAGGTGTTGGGAGACCCTGGATGTGTACATCCTACAGTAGAATGTCAGAGTCAAGAAGGAGATGAGAGAGGGATGAGGGAGGAGGAACAATACAACATGAGCAAACACATTCAGGGTGAATTTTGCTCTAACCAACAACCCGACCCAAATCAATGCCCCCCATCCGGGCACACAGCACCCTGTATGGAGTATGGATGACAGGGACATGGCCTTGGATCTCTACCCAGGATAGGGGGCTAGGCTCTGGGCCAGAGAAGCCTGGGGACACTGGCGAGGTGGAGCAATAGGAGGTAGGTTGTTGTGTTAAGGCCGGAGGCAAAGAGAGTGAGAGGTAGAGAGAATGAAGGCAAAACAGGGATATCTAGCTAGAACCGGTACAGTGTGAAAGGCGATAGGCGTGTCGATAAGGCCGAGAGGGGACAGAATCATTTTTTGGACCAAATTCCATTTAATTAAAAAAATATATGTTGCTTTCTTGGTCTCTTTCTCTGTCTCTTTGTCAAAGTCGTTCTGCCCCGGAACAGGCAGTTAACCCACTGTTCCTAGGCCGTCATTGAAAATAAGAATTTGTTCTTAACTGACTTGCCTAGTTAAATAAAGGTTAAAAAAATAAAAAAAATAAAAAAAATAACAGCTATCCTCCTGGTAAATTGGACTGTGCCCCCTAGTGGTAGCCTAAAACAACTGAAGATGTTTGCCAGACAAACGTTATCTTTCTGTTTAGAGTTCATCCGGTCAAACAAAATAAATAAATAAATACAGTAGCTTATGCTTCTTTCATCAAACATCAACTCCTCTTGCCAATCATAGTTTTAGATAAAGCCTAAAGATTCACAACAAAGTGACATCCATTATGACTTCATACCAAAACAGAAGTCACTCATTGACTGATCTGGGAATATCCTCAAGCTGACACCCAGGACAGTTATTTTAGCCATCTGTGTTCCAATAAATAGCAGTATAATTAAGTATTTGGATTTGTGAACAGTTCTTAGAAAGTAGCTTACACTATTAAGGGGTGGATATAAGAGTTGTGTGTGTGTATAATGTCATTTAAAAAAAGTCAAAAGTCGTCTCACCTGAAGAGCCAGTGTGTTGATAATGTATTCACAGTTTAATATATTCATGACAAGTGCACTCAGAGTGAACTGAGTGTGTGTGTGTGTGTGTGTGTGTGTGTGTGTGTGTGTGTGAGCGAGAGAGCGAGATCCTACCTTGCCAGTCTTAATACCTGCAGGTGAACATTGTGTCAGATGGTCTGCATATTCTGCTGCTTCTTAGACAGGCCTGGCTCGCTACTGCCCTGGTGCCTCCCGAAGGATAACACTTTCAGTCATGTGTGGGTGAGGAAGGTGTGTGTGTGTGTGTGTGTGTGTGTGTGTGTGTGTGTGTGTGTGTGTTTGTGTGTATGCATGCCAGTGTGTGTGTGTACTCAAGTGTGCATGTGTGAGAGAGAGAGTGATACTATGATGCATGTTTTTTAGTAGCTAAAATAGCCTCACTCTGATCTCCGGCTTGCTTGGCTAAACACTGAGTGGCCAACGGAAGAGCTATGCCTCTCTCAGAGGCATGAGGGGATCACTACTCTCCTGGCATCACTATAAACATCAGGATCCGACAACAAAATCATGTCAATAACAACATAGTCACCATGTTCATAACCCATTTGACCTTACCAGAGAGATGACTAGCAATCAGATTATTGCTGATATCCACCCAGCTATCAACAAACGTTCACACATCAAACGTTCCCACAACTTTGGAGAACGTTCCCGTAAGGGCCTCATTAATTCATTAATAAGTCATGTTTTCAAAGGAATGTTCCCGTGAATGTTCCCACAAGCATTTCACTACACTCACATTAACATCTGCTAACCATGTGTTTGTGACAAATAACATTTGATTTGATGTGCAAGCAATGTTTCCGTGATTTGCAAGCAAGAGACCATTACCTTAATGTCAAAAACAACTTACCCAGAACACGGTTACCATGTATTCAGAACACAATACATTCATGTTCTAGACATGTTTCATGGGAACGTTGCAAGAACATTCATATGTCCAGTTTTCTGTGGGTTAAGGGAGCTCCGAAATTAAGTAAGGCCTGGCCATTTTGTTTGTTTTTACCCTACGATTTTTACCATATATATGCCAGCACCAAAACACAATAGACCTGTTAATGAACATGTGTTAGTTATTAACTTCTTATGGTATAGGGATTGCTTGCGTCCCACAAACCAGCGAAAATGCAGCGGGGCAAATTCAAATAAATTGATATAAAAATCAAACTTTCATTAAATCACACATGTAAGATAGTAAATTAAAGCTACACTCATTCTGAATCCAGCCAACATGTCAGATTTTAAAACGGCTTTTCGGCGAAAGCATAAGAAGCTATTATCTGATGATAGCACAATAGTAAACAAACAGGGTAGCATATTTCAACCCTGCAGGCGCTGCACAAAACGCAGAAATAAAAAATAAAACATGCATTACCTTTGACAAGCTTCTTTTGTTGGCACTCCAATATGTCCCATAAACATCACAATTGGTCCTTTTGTTCGAATAATTCCATCCATACATATCCAAAATGTCAATTTATTTGGCGCTTTTGATCCAGAAAAAAACAGCTTCTAAAATGCGCAACGTCACTACAAAATATTTCAAAAGTTGCCTATAAACTTTGCCAAAATATTTCAAACTACTTTTGTAATACAACTTTAGGTATTTTTAAACCTTAATAATTGATCAAATTGAAGACGGGTCTATCCGTGTTAAATACAGGAAGACAACAAACCAAGCTACTTTTCAAGTCTTGCGCAACTCTCAACAGTGTTACGCAGTTCCTAGATGGCCGTACTTCTTCATTGCACAAAGGAATAACCTCAACCAAATTTCAAAGACTGGTGACATCCAGTGGAAGCGGTAGGAACTGAAAACAAGTTCCTAAGAAATATCGTTTCCCAATGAGTACTCACTGAACAGACAGAGACCTAAAAAAAAAGAAATCTGAACGGTTAGTCCTCTGGCTTTTTCCTGCTACATAAGTTCTGTTATACTCAGACATGATTCAAACAGTTTTAGAAACTTCAGAGTGTTTTCTATCCAAATCTACTAATAATATGCATATCTTATATACTTGGCATGAGTAGCAGGAAGTTGAAATCGGGCACGCTATTTATCCAAAAGTGACAATGCCGCCCCCTATATTTTAAGAAGTTAATACTCTGTTTGATTTATTGTGTGTGGTCTTTTTATTTTGGTTTTAGTATGCTGTACACAAATTAAATGTTTAAGTTTCTTTGTCAGTCTTGGATGCACCCAAAACTCTTGATTAGAAGACATGTCCTGATGCAGAAAATGTTTGACATATCTTTAAATAATGTCTGAGGTACAGGAAAATAAACACTCACTTAATAGGGCTGACTGACCTTTGACCTCTGTTCTGACTTGCTGGTGAGGCCTGATCACCCTCACTAGAAAGACTGGAGACATTGGGTCAAATTTAAATGGGATAATAATTCGAATAAGTTTATAATTTATCAATAGTCCCAGGTGTGATTTGAACCACGAGAAGGTCAGAGAGAGTGTGCTGCCCCTGAATGAAGGACCCCTGTATCTAGTCTATTTTACCATTACCTTATGGAATACAATTATTTTCTCATGGAATTATCAAGAGTTGTAATTCTAATTTGATTTGTTAATCTGATTTGTTTATTTTTAATTTAACAGGCAGTGGTGTTGTTTTTTTGGGCCACATGAATAACGATATGATTAATGTCTCCAAAGGGGGAATTACCATTCCACTGGTGCCCATTGATAAATATGCACATTTATTTTCTTCACATGCCTGCTTGCAAAAGGAGCAACAATATGTTGGTATTGCTTGACACTTAGTCCAAATGGATTTAAGTTTTCCCCACACCAAGTGTTATATGTGTATTACTCTTGTTGTTTTCTTTTCTTTGTTTTTGTCTTGCTTCAATAACAAATCTCACCAGATTGGGTCTGCTGGATGGTCGGAAGTTCTCCCTAAGTATATCATTCTATTTCCCTAAACTGTAACTCTGCAGTGAGATCGCCAAGATGATAGGGGAGTATAAACAAATTTGGAGAGGAAAAAATTGTTTAAAGTGTGTTTTGTTATTCTCTTTGACATTTCTTTTTTGAAATCTGTATTATTAATATTGGTAATAATTTGTCATACAGTAAAGGTTTTGTCTGGAATGTGAAAGAGGGTGATACACCTAGCCGGTCTCAACCCCCAGCCACCAGCAACAATGACAAATTCCCTAACCACTGTTCCATTAAAACCTCTTAGGGATCCATTAATGCTCAAATCTCGTTAGCGGGATAGATTTGACAACATCTGGTGAAATTGCAGGGCACCTAATTCAAACTACAGAAATACAAATATTTAACATTCATCACAACAACATTCATAATACATCAAAATAAAGCTTACCTTCGTGTTAATCCAGCCGCTGTGTCACATTTAAAAAAGGCTTTGCGGTGAAAGCACACCATACGATTATCGGAGGACAGCGCCCCGCATACAAAAACATGAAAAACATTTTTCATCCAGGCAGGTGCGACACAAAATTCAGAAATAGCGATATAATAAATGCCTTTCCTTTGAAGATCTTCATCTTTTTGCAATCCCAAATGTCTGAGTGACACAATGAATGGTTGTTTTGTTCGATAAATTCCTTCCTTGTATCCCCAAAATGTCAATTTATTTGGCACGTTTGAAATACACCGGTTCCAAGCCGCTCAACATGACCAGAAAGTATTGTCGTGTCTTTGGCAATGCCGGATTGATATGTGATATGACATGCTTTTCTATAAAATAATTTCTCTGTAATTAATATTACCTGATTGATCTAATCATGTAAATGTAATTAACTAGAGAGTCGGGGCACCACGAAATAATATTTATAGAGCTGTTATGTTCCGAATAAACTCTTAAAGTCCTAGTAATATTTTACATCAATAGCAGTTAATACTAATCGTCATCTTAATTCATTCTCATCTGAAAGTTGTAAATTCTTGGTTATCTGCATGAACCCTGGCTAACAAGTTGAATACAAAATTGGTTTTAATTATTTATTTACTAAATACCTAACTAATCACACAGAATTACACATACACATAATTAAATCATAACTTGATTACAAATTACGTCATAAAGGAAAACGTCCCTAGCGGAAGGAAAAGATGACAGCTGGTTACACAAAAGAAAAGGGCTGGGTTTGAGTGAAAGAGCAGGAAGACTAAGGAACAAAGGGCGAAGCTGTGCTATCGTAAATACAGAATCTTATGCATTCTAAATTACCTCCCATTTGGAAAAGGAAAATGCAATGAATATTTACTGAGCTTCGGTAGGTTGGTGGTAGATGGAAGGCCGTGTTGCCCAACCGAGTCCTTTGGATATATTCTGACATTGGACCATCGTCCTCACATCCTAGGAACAGGAGGTTATATTGTCGTCAATGCTTTATATAGGAAGGGAGAGGAGGGCGTGTTTGAAAAGTTTTATAGCCCATGTCCCTTCACAGGGGCAGGCCACTGATTGAGAAGAGCACTAAACTTATGAAAACCCAAATCTCACATTTTAGAAGCTAAAATCACATTACATCCCATCACAAATCATTTCAGATTCAAACATTTAAATTGAACAACAATTCCATGTGAATCCGATAACCCTGATGTGTAGACTTTCCACTGTAGAGTTTGTCATCTTTTCATTGATGAGAATGTCGCAGATGACAACCGAACTGACATCATATTCATTAAGTACCACCACATATGTTCAATTGGTCAGATTACCAGAATATAGTTAATGTCCCCCCACCTTCTGATGTTCCCAGAATCTCTATGTTAACCAATGGTTTTGCAAATGTAACATCAGTAGGGTAGAGAGTGGAAAAAGGGGGGAAGAGGTATTTATGACTGTCATAAACCTACCCCAGGCCAACGTCATGACAGTATCTAATAAGTTACCTGTAAACTTGGTCCAAACATTTCAAACAACGTTTCTAATCCAACCTCAGGTTGATGAATTGATCCAATTTAAGACGGAATAACCTGTTTTAAATACCGTAGAAAAACGAGGAGCGCGCTCCTGTTCACGAACACCAAAAGGCTCAAGTCCATCTGAGTGACACATGGAAAGAATAGGACCACTTCTTAATTTCTCAAAATAAAAACATTGAACAATTTCTATAGACTGTTGACATCTAGTGGAAACCATAGGAACTGCAATCTCGGCCCTACTAAATCAGGTTTCACATAGAAAAACATTGGAAACACAATGACCTCAACGTTCTTTTCCTTGATGGTTTGTCCTCTGGGTTTCGCCTGCCAAATCAGTTCTGTTATACTCACAGACATTATTTTAACAGTTTTAGAAACTTTAGAGTGTTTTCTATCCAATACTACCATGTATATGCATATCCTAACTTCTGGGCCTGAGTAACAGGCAGTATACTTTTGGCACGCTTTTCATCTGGACATGAAAATACTGCCCCCTAGCCCAAAGAGGTTTTAATTAAGGGATATCTCTACAACATGTACTTAATTTGTAAAATTTGATTTGATTTGATTTGATTGGGCCAGTATAGTTAGGCCCTGTCCTGTCCAGAAGAAACTCTACACCCTCCTCAGGTTTGCCTGTGCTCAGCTCCATTCCGTTGCTTTTTTTATCCAGGAAAATGTAAATGTTACAAGCATACCCATAACATGATGCAGCCACCACCGTGCTTGAAAATATGGAGAGTGGTACTCAGTAATGTGTTGTGTTGAATCTGGTCCAAACATTACATACAGTAACAATTTGTATTCAGAACAAAAATTTAATTGCTTTGCAGTATTACTTTAGTGTCTTGTTGCAAACAGGATGCATGTTTTGGATTTTTTTTCATTCCGTACAGGCATTTTTATTTTCACTCTGTCAATTGGGTTAGTGTTGTGGAGTAACTACAATGTTGTTGATCCATTACAAAGTGTTCTTCTAAAACAGCCATTAAACTGTTTTAAAATCACCATTGGCCTCATGGTGAAAACCCTGAGTGGTTTCCTTGCTCTCCGGCTACTGAGTGTATTCATACACCATCCAAAGCGTAATTCATAACTTCACCATGCTCAAAGGGATATTCATTGTCTGCTTTTTCTTCTTCATTTTTACCCATCTACCAATAGGTGCCCTTCTTTGCAAGGCATTGGAAAACCTCCCTCTTCTTTGTGGTTGAATCTGTGTTTTGAAATTCACTGCTTGACTTTGGGACCTTAGAGATAATGGTATGTTTGGGGTCCAGAGATGAAGTAGTCATTAATAACTTTTAAAAACACTATTATTCCACACAGAGTGAGTCCATGCAACTTACTAAGCAAAATACTTATTTTTACTCCTGAACTTATTTAGGCTTGACATAACAAAGGGGTTGAATAATTATTGCCTCAAGACATTTCAGCTTTACATTTTTAATGAATTTGTAAAAAATGCAGGCCACAGATGAAACAATCTCAATTTCATAAATTTTCAATTCAAGTTGAAGCACAGCAAAATGTGGAAAAGTCAAGGGGTGTGAATACTTTCTGAAGGCACTGTAGGACAAGTACCTCAGTTCTTTTTTAGCCGTTTTGCTGTGGACTCCAGCCCAACCACTGTCTTTAATTAATATTGGCTTAGGCCCCATTGCTCCTGTCACACCAGGGAGTTTCCTGAAGGCCCGGCCCATCAAATCCCCCACAACACTGGTGAAAAATCCATTGGCAGCGCCCCCATCCTCATGGTCCCACCATCCCCCTCTTCCTCTCTCCATCTCTCCTACAATCCTTCTTTCATCTCTTCTCCCTCTACTATACTATCCCCTCTATACCTCTCTTCCTCCTCCTTTCTTCCCCTACTCCTCCTCTCTCCCCAACCTCTTTTCCTCTCCTCCCTCCTCCACCCAGACCAAAACAAAATTGTGTGGGGACAGTTATTAAAAGCCAACAATTCCCAGGTTTGTGGTATGCAAGTAAGATAAGATGTGTTGCCCTTATTTGTGAAAGTTCAGCAGTCTTTAAGAACATGACTGTAAAAATGGTTAAATCCCCTTGGATTGATGAGGAACTGAAAAATCATATGCTTGAGAGGTATGAGGAAAAAGGTATGGCAATAAACTACGCTATGAAACAAAGATAAATTATATAAAGAATGATAGTGAAAAGCTTTGGGGCACCTTAAATGAATTTTTTGGGGGAAAAAAACTTGGCTCCTTCATTCATTGAATCAGATGGCTCATTCATCACAAAGCCCACCGATATTGCAAACTACTTTAATAACTTTTTCATTGGCAAGATAAGAAACTTAGGGATGACATACCAAAAACAAACGCTGACACTACACATCCAAGTAAATCGGAACAAATTATGAAAGACAATAAATGTACTTTTTAATTCTGTAAAGTCAGTGTGGAAGACGTGAAATAATTATTGTTCTCCATCAACAATGACAAGGCACCGGGGTCTGACAATCTGGATGGAAAATTGCTGAGGATAATGGCAGATGATATTGCCACTCCTATTTGCCACATCTTCAATTTAAGCCTACCAGAGAGCGTGTGCCCTCAGGTCTGGAGGGAAGCTATAGTAATTCCGTTACCCAAGAATAGTAAAGCCACCTTTACTGGCTCAAATAGATGACCAATAACCCTTAGTAAACTTATGGAAAAAATTGTGTTTGACCAGATACAATGCTATTTCACAGTAAACAAATTGACAACAGAATGTCAGCATGCTTATGGGGAAGGACACTAAACAAGCACAGCACTTACACAAATTACTGATGGTTGGCTGAGAGAAACTGATTGTGGGGGCTGTCTTGTTAGACTTCAGTGCAGCTTTGACATTATTGACCATAGTCTGGGGCTGTAAAAACGTATGTGTTATGGCTTTACACACCCTGCTATAATGTGGATAAAGAGTTACTTGTCTAACAGAACACAGAGGGTGTTCTTTCATGGAAGCCTATCAATTATAATCCAGTTAGAATCAGGAATTCCCCAGGGTAGCTGTTTAGGCCCCTTGCTTTTTTCCATTCTTACTAATGACATGCGACTGACTTTGAGTAAAGCCAGAGTTTCTATGTATGCGGATGACTCAACACTATACACTTCAGCTACTAGAGGAACGGAAATGACTGCAACACTCAACAAAGAGCTGCAGTTAGTTTCAGAGTGGGTGTCAAGGAATAAGTTATCCCTATGTATTTCTAAAACTAAAATAATTGAATTTGGGAACAAAACACTCACTAAACCCTAAAACTTATAATAAACTATATGGAAATTGAGCAAGTTGAGATGACTAAACTACATGGAGTAACACTAGATTGTAAACTGTCATGGTCAAAACATATTGATGCAGTAGTAGCTAAAATGGGGAGAACTCTGTCTATAATAAAGTGATGCTCTGCCTTCCTAACAACACTATCAACAAGGCAGGTCCTACAGGTCCTAATTTTGTCTCACTTTGACTACTGTTCAGTTACGTTGTCAGGTGCTACAAAAAAGGACACGACCCAGGAAGAGAATGGGGATCCATAATAAATACAAATACACTGCTGCTCTCTCATTTAGCCATTTGCACCTTACGGATTGTGGTTGTTGTGGATGGCTGTTCATAAATCTATGTGTATTTTACCCAATAATGATTGAATTTAAGAAGTTTAAACTGCCTTTCAATCAGTTTTTTTGTGATCAGGGGTGTATTCATTACGGAAACCGTTTACCATTTAAGAACCAAACGGCAGGACCTACCTTTCTATCAGAGAAAGGTAGGTCCCTTCCTGTTTTGTCCCACTGGCTTCCATTTAAGAAACGTTTTGAACAGTGGACAGCCAGTGAAAAAATTTGCTCTTGCAACAGCTGCATAGTGCGGATCCCAGCCTATCGAATAAATGTTTCAGTTCTTCTCTTCCTGAGGGCCCAGCCCACCAAATCCCCCCAAAACACTGGTACAAAATCCATTGGCAACACCCCCACCCCCATGGTCCCTCCTTCCCCCTGTTCCTCTCACCATCCCTCCTACAATCCTCATTTCATCTCTCCTCCCTCTACTATACTGTCCACTCTATACCTCTCTTCCTCCACCTTCTCCCCCTTTCTTCCCTACTCCTCCTCCCGCCCCCTCCTCTTTTCCTCTCCTCCACCCAGAACAAAACACTGTGTGGGGACATTGAGTAAAAGCCAACCTTTCCCAAGTTTGTAGTATGCAAGTAACTTGTATCATGGACAGTGGACAACCAGTGAACAATGTGCTCTTGCAACAGCTGCATTGTGCAGATCCCAGCCTATGGAATAAATGTTTGAGTTCCTCCCTTCCTGAAGGAAGTTTTTGAGTTCCTCCCTTCTAAACTCCTCCGTGGTATTGTGCTCCATACTGTCAAAAACAAGTATAATTTAAGAAGATCACAAGTTGGTCTTTTATTGCTCAATCTAATTTGTGGTGATTCCCCCCCAAAATCTGTAGGCCTAAAGGACACATACTCAAACTCGTACACTTTTGATAGACTTCAACAGCTGCAACTTATCTAGATATCAAAGTGTCAACAAACAATAGGCCTATGGCAAATGCAGCACATGGAAAACATTTTTCACATGCAAATAGCACTTTTTGTTAGTACTCAAAGCATGCCATTCCAAGAGCAGCATTTATTTTTCAACATTACGCAACGAGCCCAATCAGTCATCCGTTGGCTAATTAGTCCTTCATTTTTTGGTTATGCTCAGGTAAAACAATTTGGCTAATCTATATTTCCATATTTCAAAGTCCTATTCTTGAAGATCAAAGGGGTATTCAATTAATTGAAATGACTAGAAATCTGACAGACTGTTATTTTTACATATATATATATTTTTGACCCCTTTTTCTCCCCAATTGCATGGTATCCAATCGTGTCTGGTGTGGATGGACAAAATCAACATGGGTGCGATGGCACACATGGACACATGCGTGTGCATGCTGTAGTAAGCATACAACGCCCCCAGCATCATTTTTTTTATGCATGTGATATCAGAATGCACCTAATTTTCCAAAATGTGATTGTAAACCTGTGCTGCCCTCAAACCAAGACACGCTGCCTGCTAATTATCTTTTGGCTATGTTTCAACTTTCAATGACAAATTATTTTCCAATAAGTTTAATTTTCTTACAACAGTTTGTATTGAGGTGTAAATAGCCCATTTCACTGTTGTGGACAATTTCTGTTTGTGGCTTTACTGAGCTGGACAAACTTCTCTCTTCAATGAGAGCCCAAGCACCTCCAGTGATCAAGTATGCAGACTTCTACCCTCTGCCACATTTTCTGGCTGGCACTCGCATTGCCTTCATTGTTGTTTTCCTAACAAATTATATCTTTGGACATGTGTGTGTTCCTACTCGTTTGTCATTCACCCTCCGGAGTCTTGGCCTAGGCTGCCACTCCTGCATGCTGGTCTTGCAATTATTTTTCTCGCTGTCTCAGCTCCTCTTCCGGCTCAAATAAATAGGTCTGTAAAAGAACATCAAATAATGTTTAGTCATCCAGCTTATCTTGCAGAAGCAGCCATTGTAGCTAGTTATTCAGCAAACTCAGATAGACAGTGCATGGTAACATTCTCTAGTGAACCTGTAAACTAGCATTTACCCCATTTTGAATAGCCTGCCTTCAAGGGTGGGAACAAGGAAGTATGGCTCCTGTCAGGCTGTATTCTTTACTAAGTTAGGGAAAATGAGGCAACCTAGATATCCTGCAATGCCTCTGTTGAACAAGGACAACTATATCTACTCACTTCTAGCATGATCGTGCAATCGGCGAAACACAAAGGCCACGACAATTGCTACAAAACATGATCCCACTCATTTTTAGATCAGACAGCAAGCTCAATCAACCAACTACGTCATTGATTAAACTCTCCCGGCGTGAAAAAAAATACAGCTGTAGTGCATAAATATGTGAACACCCTCTCATCACTCAGAATTATGTCGGGAGACTGGATAAACACCCCAAATAGCATCTAGAGGTGAAGTTTCCCTTTAAGGGAAAAGTAATCTAAAAGTAGCAGAAAGTAATCCGATTATGTTACTGATTACAATTTTGGACAGATAACTGTAATGGATTACATTTAGAAAGTAACCTACCCAACCCTACCAATATAGCATCCAGCTCAGAGTTACATCCAGCATCCGGCCCAGAGTTACATCAAGCATCAGGCGCTGAGTTATATCCAGCATCCAGATCAGAGTTTCATCCAGCGTCCAGCTCAGAGATACATCCAGCATCAGGCTCTGAGTTATATCCAGCATCCAGCTCAGAGTTTCTTACAGCATCAACCTCAGAGTTACATCCAGGATGCTGGATACAACACACTTCAAAATATGAGTCCCTTGCTTTGTCATGCCAAAATAAATCCTGCATTTCCAATTTCAAAATAAGAGTCTCAATATTTGCCATGTATGTTTTTTATGTAGATTTTATTTCACTAGTAATATAGCATCCAGCTTCCGGTTCCTATTTCAACATTAGGATGTTTGAGTGCCTGCTTGGCGAGAACATCCACCTCCTCATTCCCCTCTACTCCCACATGAGCTGGTACCCAGAGGAACATCACAAATAGCACCATCTGTCTCACCCTAGACAAGCAGGGGCAAAATCTGAATCAATACATTTGTCTGCTCTGAGACACAAATTAATTTAAGCTCATCAGTGCTGTACAGGAGTCCAAGCAGATAACTACTTTGTCTGATGTCACCTCTTCCACACTCTGCAGCCAAGAGTATGGCCAGCAACTCCATTGGTGTAAACAGATACATTATCCATTGCTCTTTTTGTCAGTGCCCCCTTAAAAGCAGGAACTCTAAAAACTGCAACTGTCATCCCTGTTTTAGGATCCTTAGATCCATTTGTGAATATATTCAAGAAAGCAGAGTACTGTGTTCTTAAATGTTCACTTTCCTGTATATACTGGACCTACTCCTTCTGCACCAGCTCTCACCCTCTGCAACGGCTTTATGAGTTGACTGGATTCCTGGAGTAGCTGCGCCCTCTACTGGACACTTGGTGAACCTAGCCAGATCAGTCAATTTAGACTTTGTTACATCTGATCAACAAGTCATACAAACATAGCTAATAGCCTTCAATAGGCTATAGATAATAATGACTACTTAAAGCCCTGTAGATCATCAAAGTCCCATAGATCAATGAATTGCTCCCTTTTTGTTTAGAAAGCCCTACTACACAAGCCTCCAACATGCCTAACTTTGTTGCTAACGTACAAAGGAATGAGGTACCCACACTGCTCCCAGGATTGGTTAACTGTTGAGGTCACTCTGGTCTTGACCAATTTAGGTAAAGCCTTCTTAAGTTTTAGTGCCCCACATTAATGGAATAGCCTACAAAGTTCCTTGCATCTTGGTTTCCTGGTGCCTCGGGCAGGTTCGGACTCTGGTGTTGAGTGAATTCATCAAATCAAATAAAATGTTATTTGTCACATGCGCCGAATACAACAGGAGTAGAGCTTACAGTGAAATGCTTACTTACAAGCCCTTAACCAACAATTCAGTTTTAAGAAAAATACCTAAATGCCAGAGCAGCAGTAAAATAACAATAGCGAGGCTATGTACAGGGGGTACCGACACAGAGTCAATGTGTGGGGGCACCGGTTAGTCGAGGTAATATGTACATGTAGGTAGAGTTATTAAAGTGAGAATGCATAGATAATATCAGAGAGTAGCAGCAGTGAAAAAGAGGGGGGTTGGGCAATGCAAATAGTCTGGGTAGCCATTTGATTAGATGGTCAAGAGTCTTATGTCTTGGGGGTAGTAGCTGTTTGGAAGTTTCTTGGGACCTATACTTGGCTCTCCGATACCGCTTGCTGTGCGGTAGCAGAGAGAACAGTCTGACTAGGGTGGCTGGAGTCTTTGACAATTTTCAGGGCCTTCCTCTGACACCGCCTGGTATAGAGGTCCTGGATGGCAGGAAGCTTGGCCCCAGTGATGAACTGGGCCGTACACAGTACACTCTGTAGTTTCTTGCGGTCGGAGGCAGAGCAGTTGCCAAACGAAGCAGAGATGCAAACCATCAGGATGCTCTTTATGGTGCAGCTGCAGAACCTTTTGAGGATCTGATGACCAATGCCAGTTTGTTGGTGATGTGGACATCAAGCAATTTGAAGCTCTTAACCTGTTCCACTACAGCCTCATCGATGAGAATGGGGGCGTGCTCGGTCCACTTTTTCCTGTAGTCCACAATCATCTCCTTTGTCTTGATCATGTTGAGGGAGAGGTTGTTGTCTTGGCACCACATGGCCAGGTCTCTGACCTCCTCGCTATAGGCTGTCTCGTCATTGAAGATGATCAGGCCTACCACTGTTGTGTCATCAGCAAATTTAATGATGGTGTTGGAGTCATTTCTGGCTGTGCAGTCATGAGTGAACAGGGAGTACAGGAGGGGACTGAGCACGTACCCCTGAGGGACCCCCGTGTTGAGGATCAGCGTGTTTTTACTGACCCTTACCCCCTGGGGGCGGCCCTTCAGGAATTCCAGGTTGCAGATGGAGGTGTTTAGTCCCAGGGTCCTTAACTTAGTGATACGCTGATACGGTGTGCGAGTTCATTAGAACGTGCGTTGAAGATGTCGTTCCCATAGCAACGATTAAAACATTCCCTAACCAGAAACCGTGGATTGATGGCAGCATTCGTGTGAAACTGAAGGCACGAACCACTGCTTTTAATCAGGGCAAGGTGTCTGGTAACATGACTGAATACAAACAGTGCAGCTATTCCCTCCGCAAGGCTATCAAACAAGCTAAGCGCCAGTACAGAGACAAAGTAGAATCTCAATTCAACGGCTCAGACACAAGAGGCATGTGGCAGGGTCTACAGTCAATCACGGACTACAGGAAGAAACCCAGCCCAGTCACGGACCAGGATGTCTTGCTCCCAGGCAGACTAAATAACTTTTTGCCCGCTTTGAGGACAATACAGTGCCACTGACACGGCCTGCAACGGAAACATGCGGTCTCTCCTTCACTGCAGCCGAAGTGAGTAAGACATTTAAACGTGTTAACCCTCGCAAGGCTGCAGGCCCAGACGGCATCCCCAGCCGCGCCCTCAGAGCATGCGCAGACCAGCTGGCCGGTGTGTTTACGGACATATTCAATCAATCCCTATACCAGTCTGCTGTTCCCACATGCTTCAAGAGGGCCACCATTGTTCCTGTTCCCAAGAAAGCTAAGGTAACTGAGCTAAACGACTACCGCCCGTAGCACTCACATCCGTCATCATGAAGTGCTTTGAGAGACTAGTCAAGGACCACATCACCTCCACCCTACCTGACAGCCTTGACCCACTCCAATTTGCTTACCGCCCAAATAGGTCCACAGACGATGCAATCTCAACCACACTGCACACTGCCCTAACCCATCTGGACAAGAGGAATACCTATGTGAGAATGCTGTTCATCGACTACAGCTCGGCATTCAACACCATAGTACCCTCCAAGCTCGTCATCAAGCTCGAGACCCTGGGTCTCGACCCCGCCCTGTGCAACTGGGTACTGGACTTCCTGACGGGCCGCCCCCAGGTGGTGAGGGTAGGCAACAACATGTCCTCCCCGCTGATCCTCAACACTGGGGCCCCACAAGGGTGCGTTCTGAGCCCTCTCCTGTACTCCCTGTTCACCCACGACTGCGTGGCCATGCACGCCTCCAACTCAATCATCAAGTTTGCGGACGACACAACAGTGGTAGGCTTAATTACCAACAACGACGAGACGGCCTACAGGGAGGAGGTGAGGGCCCTCGGAGTGTGGTGTCAGGAAAATAACCTCACACTCAACGTCAACAAAACTAAGGAGATGATTGTGGACTTCAGGAAACAGCAGAGGGAACACCCCCATCCACATCGATGGAACAGTAGTGGAGAGGTAGCAAGTTTTAAGTTCCTCGGCATACACATCACAGACAAACTGAATTGGTCCACTCACACAGACAGCATCGTGAGGAAGGCGCAGCAGCGCCTCTTCAACCTCAGGAGGCTGAAGAAATTCGGCTTGTCACCAAAAGCACTCACAAACTTCTACAGATGCACAATCGAGAGCATCCTGGCGGGCTGTATCACCGCCTGGTATGGCAACTGCACCGCCCTCAACCGTAAGGCTCTCCAGAGGGTAGTGAGGTCTGCACAACGCATCACCGGGGCAAACTACCTGCCCTCCAGGACACCTACACCACCCGATGCTACAGGAAGGCCATAAAGATCATCAAGGACATCAACCACCCGAGCCACTGCCTGTTCACCCCGCTGTCATCCAGAAGGCGAGGTCAGTACAGGTGCATCAAAGCTGGGACCGAGAGACTGAAAAACAGCTTCTATCTCAAGGCCATCAGACTGTTAAACAGCCACCACTAACATTGAGTGGCTACTGCCAACACACTGTCAATGACACTGACTCTACTCCAGCCACTTTAATCATGGGAACTGATGGGAAATGATGTAAATATATCACTAGCCACTTTAAACAATGCTACCTTATATAATGTTACTTACCCTACATTATTCATCTCATATGCATACGTTGATACTGTACTCTATATCATCGACTGCATCCTTATGTAATACATGTATCACTAGCCACTTTAACTATGCCACTTGGTTTACATACTTATCTCATATGTATATACTGTACTCGATATCATCTACTGTATCTTGCCTATGCTGCTCTGTACCATCACTCATTCATATATCCTTATGTACATATTCTTTATCCCCTTACACTGTGTTATAAGACAGTAGTTTTTTTGGAATTGTTAGTTAGATTACTTGTTCGTTATTACTGCATTGTCGGAACTAGAAGCAAAAGCATTTCGCTACACTCGCATTAACATCTGCTAACCATGTGTATGTGACAAATAACATTTGATTTGATTTGATTTGATTTGAGCTTTGAGGGCACTATGGTGTTGAGCGCTCAGCTGTAGTCAACAAATAGCATTCTCACATAGGTGTTCCTTTTGTCCACATGGAAAAAGGCAGTGTGGAGAGCAATAAAGATCGCATCACCTGTGGATCTGTTGGGGCGGTATGCAAATTGGAGTGGGTCTAGTGTTTCTGGGATAATGTTGTTGATGTGAGCCATGACCAGCCTTTCAAAGCACTTCACGGCTACAGATGTGGGTGTTACGGTCGGTAGTCATTTAGGCAGGTTACCTTAGTGTTCTTGGGCACAGGGACTATGGTGGTCTGCTTGAAACATGTTGGTATTACAGACTCAGACAGGGAGAGGTTGAAACTGACACTTGCCAGTTGGTCAGCGCTTGCTCGGAGGACACGTCCTGATAATCCGCATAGCCCTGCGTCCTTGTGAATGTTGACCTGTTTAAAGGTCTTACTCACTTTGGCTGAACAGCTGAGAGGAGAACAGCTGATGCTCTCATGCATGTTTCGGTGTTACTTGCCTCGAAGCGAGCATAGAAGTAATTTAGCTTGTCTGGTAGGCTCGTGTCACTGGGCAGCTCTCGTTTGTGCTTCCCTTCGTAGTCTGTAATAGTTTGCAGGCCCTGCCACATCCGACGAGCGTCGGAGCCGTTGTAGTATGATTAGATTTTTGTCTTGTATCTAGTCCTGTCCTGCTTTGCCTGTTAGATGGTTCGTCGGAGGGCATAGCAGGATTTCTTATAAGCTTCCGTGTTAGAGTCCCCCTCATTTAACTTCTTGGTGACAGGGGGGCAGTATTGAGTAGCTTGGATGAATAAGGTGCACAGAGTAAACTGCCTGCAACTCTGTCCCAGATGCTAATATATGCATATTATTAGTATTATTGGATAGAAAACACTCTGAAGTTTCTAAAACTGTTTGAATGATGTCTGAGTATAACTGAACTCATATGGCAGGCAAAAACCTGAGACAAATCCAACCAGGAAGTGGGAAATCTGAGGTTTGTAGTTTCATTTAAGTGATTGCCTATCCAATATGCTGTGTCTATGGGGCCAGATTGCACTTCCCAAGACTTCCAGCAGATGTCAACAGTCTTTGGAATGTTGTTTGAGGCTTCTATTGTGGAAGGGTGTCGAATAAGAACTGTTTCAACAATTGGACTAGGCTGTGGCCAATCAGTTGTTTACTGCGCGGTCACACGGGTTCTTCATTCCTTCTCTTTTCCTCTGTAATGAATACGCTATTGTTCGGTTGGAATATTACTGGAAATGTATTATAAAAAGACCCTAAGGATATATAGTAAACATCGTTTGACATGTTTCTACAAACTGTAATGGAACTCTTTTGACTTTTCGTCTGGATTTTGCGCTCGCGCATTGTGTCTTTGGAATAGTGAACTAAACGCGCGAACAAAACAGAGGTATTTGGACATAAATATGGACGTAATCGAACAAAACAAACATTTCTTGTGTCCTGGGAGTGCATTCCGATGAAGATCAGCAAAGGTAAGTGAAAATGTATAATTCTATTTATGACTTTTGTTGACTCCACAATTTCGCGGGTAACTGCATGGCTTTCTTTTGTGGCTGAACGCTGTTCTCAGATTATTGAATATTGTGCTTTTGCTGTAAAGCTTTTTTGAAATCTGACACAGCGGTTGCATTAAGAACAAGTTAATCTTTAATTCTATGTAAGACATGTATCTTTCATCAAAGTTTATGATGAGTATTTATGGTATTTGATGTG
Organism: Oncorhynchus tshawytscha; assembly: GCF_018296145.1. Classification (NCBI taxonomy): domain Eukaryota; kingdom Metazoa; phylum Chordata; class Actinopteri; order Salmoniformes; family Salmonidae; genus Oncorhynchus; species Oncorhynchus tshawytscha. Next base: position 2,155,079 of record NC_056454.1, on the reverse strand, counting down.
GCTCTCTGCAAATTCTCTGGCTGTTTTGGAGACATTTCCGGCGTTTCTGTACTCCCTGTTCACTCCCTGAACTCCCTGAACTTCCGGCGCCGACAGAGATGGCCGCCTCGCTCCGCGTTCCTAGGAAACTATGCAGTTTTTTGTTTTTTTTACGTGTTATTTCTTACATTAGTACCACAGGTCATCTTAGGTTTCATTACATACAGTCGAGAAGAACTACTGAATATAAGATCAGCGTCAACTCACCATCAGTACGATCAAGAATATGTTTTTCGCGACGCGGATCAGATCCTGTGTTCTGCCTTACAAACAGGACAACAGAGTGGATTCCATACAGCGACCCAAAAAAACGACTCAGAAAAAGAGGGAAACGAGGCGGTCTTCTGGTCAGACTCCGGAGACGGGCACACCGTGCACCACTCCCTAGCATTCTTCTTGCCAATGTCCAGTCTCTTGACAACAAGGTTGATGAAATCCGAGCAAGGGTAGCATTCCAGAGGGACATCAGAGACTGTAACGTTCTATGCTTCACGGAAACATGGCTCACTGGAGTGACGCTATCCGAGGCGGTGCAGCCAACGGGTTTCTCCACGCATCGCGCCGACAGAAACAAACATCTTTCTGGTAAGAAGAGGGGCGGGGGCGTATGCCTTATGACTAACGTGACATGGTGTGATGAAAGAAACATACAGGAACTCAAATCCTTCTGTTCACCTGATTTAGAATTCCTCACAATCAAATGTAGACCGCATTATATACCAAGAGAATTCTCTTCGATTATAATCACAGCCGTATATATCCCCCAAGCAGACACATCGATGGCTCTGAACGAACTTTATTTAACTCTCTGCAAACTGGAAACGATTTATCCGGAGGCTGCATTCATTGTAGCTGGGGATTTTAACAAGGCTAATCTGAAAACAAGACTCCCTAAATTTTATCAGCATATCGATTGCGCAACCAGGGGTGGAAAGACCTTGGATCATTGTTACTCTAACTTCCGCGACGCATATAAGGCCTTGCCCCGCCCCCCTTTCGGAAAAGCTGACCACGACTCCATTTTGTTGATCCCTGCCTACAGACAGAAACTAAAACAAGAAGCTCCCATGCTGAGGTCTGTTCAACGCTGGTCTGACCAAGCTGACTCCACACTCCAAGACTGCTTCCATCACGTGGACTGGGAGATGTTTCGTATTGCGTCAGACAACAACATTGACGAATACGCTGATTCGGTGTGCAAGTTCATTAGAACGTGCGTTGAAGATGTCGTTCCCATAGCAACGATTAAAACATTCCCTAACCAGAAACCTTGGATTGATGGCAGCATTCGTGTGAAACTGAAAGCGCGAACCACTGCTTTTAATCAGGGCAAGGTGTCTGGTGACATGACTGAATACAAACAGTGCAGCTATTCCCTCCGCAAGGCTATTAAACAAGCTAAGCGTCAGTACAGAGACAAAGTAGAATCTCAATTCAACGGCTCAGACACAAGAGGCATGTGGCAGGGTCTACAGTCAATCACGGACTACAGGAAGAAATCCAGCTCAGTCACGGACCAGGATGTCTTGCTCCCAGGTAGACTAAATAACTTTTTTGCCCGCTTTGAGGACAATACAGTGCCACTGACACGGCCTGCAATGAAAACATGCGGTCTCTCCTTCACTGCAGCCGAGGTGAGTAAGACATTTAAACGTGTTAACCCTCGCAAGGCTGCAGGCCCAGACGGCATCCCCAGCCGCGCCCTCAGAGCATGCGCAGACCAGCTGGCCGGTGTGTTTACGGACATATTCAATCAATCCCTATACCAGTCTGCTGTTCCCACATGCTTCAAGAGGGCCACCATTGTTCCTGTTCCCAAGAAAGCTAAGGTAACTGAGCTAAACGACTACTGCCCCGTAGCACTCACATCCGTCATCATGAAGTGCTTTGAGAGACTAGTCAAGGACCATATCACCTCCACCCTACCTGACACCCTAGACCCACTCCAATTTGCTTACCGCCCAAATAGGTCCACAGACGATGCAATGTCAACCACACTGCACACTGCCCTAACCCATCTGGACAAGAGGAATACCTATGTGAGAATGCTGTTCATCGACTACAGCTCGGCATTCAACACCATAGTACCCTCCAAGCTCGTCATCAAGCTCGAGACCCTGGGTCTCGACCCCGCCCTGTGCAACTGGGTACTGGACTTCCTGACGGGCCGCCCCCAGGTGGTGAGGGTAGGCAACAACATCTCCTCCCCGCTGATCCTCAACACTGGGGCCCCACAAGGGTGCGTTCTGAGCCCTCTCCTGTACTCCCTGTTCACCCACGACTGCGTGGCCACGCACGCCTCCAACTCAATCATCAAGTTTGCGGACGACACAACAGTGGTAGGCTTGATTACCAACAACGACGAGACGGCCTACAGGGAGGAGGTGAGGGCCCTCGGAGTGTGGTGTCAGGAAAACAACCTCACACTCAACGTCAACAAAACTAAGGAGATGATTGTGGACTTCAGGAAACAGCAGAGGGAACACCCCCTATCCACATCGATGGAACAGTAGTGGAGAGGGTAGCAAGTTTTAAGTTCCTCGGCATACACATCACAGACAAACTGAATTGGTCCACTCACACAGACAGCATCGTGAAGAAGGCGCAGCAGCGCCTCTTCAACCTCAGGAGGCTGAAGAAATTTGGCTTGTCACCAAAAGAACTCACAAACTTCTACAGATGCACAATCGAGAGCATCCTGGCGGGCTGTATCACCGCCTGGTACGGCAACTGCTCCTCCCTCAACCGTAAGGCTCTCCAGAGGGTAGTGAGGTCTGCACAACGCATCACTGGGGGCAAACTACCTGCCCTCCAGGACACCTACACCACCCGATGTTACAGGAAGGACATAAAGATCATCAAGGACATCAACCACCCGAGCCACTGCCTGTTCACCCCTCTATCATCCAGAAGGCGAGGTCAGTACAGGTGCATCAAAGCTGGGACCGAGAGACTGAAAAACAGCTTCTATCTCAAGGCCATCAGACTGTTAAACAGCCACCACTAACATTGAGTGGCTGCTGCCAACACACTGACACTGACACTGACTCAACTCCAGCCACTTTAATAATGGGAATTGATGGGAAATGATGTAAATATATCACTAGCCACTTTAAACAATGCTACCTTATATAATGTTTACATACCCACATTATTCATCTCATATGCAGACGTATATACTGTACTCCATATCATCGACTGCATCCTTATGTAATACATGTATCACTAGCCACTTTAACTATGCCACCTTGTTTACATACTCATCTCATATGCTTTTTGTGACACCTCTCTTTGGTTGGAAAATGGCTGAATGCTTTCTGTGACTAGTTGCTGACCTAACATAATGATATGTTCTGCTTTTGTCAAAAAGCCTTTTTGAAATCGGACACCATGGTTGGATTAACGAGAAGTGTATCTTTAAAATGGTGTACAATACCTGTGTGGTTGAGGAATTATAATTAGGAGATTTCTGCTTTGAATTTGGCGCCCTGCAATTTCACTGGCTGTTGGCGAGGTGGTACGCTAGCGTCCCGAACGATCCCAGAGAGGTTAAGAGCGGCAGTTCTACCATTTAGCTCAGTGAGGATGTTGCCTGTAATCAATGGATTCTGGTTAGGGTATGTACACTACCGTTCAAAAGTTTGGTGTCACTTGTAAATGTCCTTGTTTTTGAAAGAAAATCACATTTTTGTCCAATAATAACATCAAATTGATCAGAAGTACAAAGTGTAGGAATTGTTAAATCAAATCAAATTTTATTTGTCACATACACATGGTTAGCAGATATTAATGCGAGTGTAGCGAAATGCTTGTGCTTCTAGTTCCGACAGTGCAGTAATAACCAACAAGTAATCTAACTAACAATTCCAAAACTACTGTCTTATACACAGTGTAAGGGGATAAAGAATATGTACATAAGGATATATTGAATGAGTGATGGTATAGAGCAGCATAGGCAAGATACAGTAGATGGTATCGAGTACAGTATATACATATGAGATGAGTATGTAAACAAAGTGGCATAGTTAAAGTGGCTAGTGATACATGTATTACATAAAGATGCAGTAGATGATATAGAGTACAGTATATACGTATGCATATGAGATGAATAATGTAGGGTAAGTAACATTATATAAGGTAGCATTGTTTAAAGTGGCTAGTGATATATTTACATCATTTCCCATCAATTCCCATTATTAAAGTGGCTGGAGTTGAGTCAGTGTCAGTGTGTTGGCAGCAGCCACTCAATGTTAGTGGTGGCTGTTTAACAGTCTGATGGCCTTGAGATAGAAGCTGTTTTTCAGTCTCTCGGTCCCAGCTTTGATGCACCTGTACGGACCTCGCCTTCTGGATGATAGCGGGGTGAACAGGCAGTGGCTCGGGTGGTTGATGATGATCTTTATGGCCTTCCTGTAACATTGGGTGGTGTAGGTGTCCTGGAGGGCAGGTAGTTTGCCCCCGGTGATGCGTTGTGCAGACCTCACTACCCTCTGGAGAGCCTTACGGTTGAGGGAGGAGCAGTTGCCGTACCAGGCGGTGATACAGCCCGCCAGGATGCTCTCGATTGTGCATCTGTAGAAGTTTGTGAGTGCTTTTGGTGACAAGCCGAATTTCTTCAGCCTCCTGAGGTTGAAGAGGCGCTGCTGCGCCTTCTTCACGATGCTGTCTGTGTGAGTGGACCAATTCAGTTTGTCTGTGATGTGTATGCCGAGGAACTTAAAACTTGCTACCCTCTCCACTACTGTTCCATCGATGTGGATAGGGTGGTGTTCCCTCTGCTGTTTCCTGAAGTCCACAATCATCTCCTTAGTTTTGTTGACGTTGAGTGTGAGGTTATTTTCCTGACACCACACTCCGAGGACCCTCACCTCCTCCCTGTAGGCCGTCTCGTCGTTGTTGGTAATCAAGCCTACCACTGTTGTGTCGTCCGCAAACTTGATGATTGAGTTGGAGGCGTGCGTGGACACGCAGTCATGGGTGAACAGGGAGTACAGGAGAGGGCTCAGAACGCACCCTTGTGGGGCCCCAGTGTTGAGGATCAGCGGGGAGGAGATGTTGTTGCCTACCCTCACCACCTGGGGGCGGCCCGTCAGGAAGTCCAGTACCCAGTTGCACAGGGCGGGGTCGAGACCCAGGGTCTCGAGCTTGATGACGAGCTTGGAGGGTACTATGGTGTTGAATGCCGAGCTGTAGTCGATGAACAGCATTCTCACATAGGTATTCCTCTTGTCCAGATGGGTTAGGGCAGTGTGCAGTGTGGTTGAGATTGCATCGTCTGTGGACCTATTTGGGCGGTAAGCAAATTGGAGTGGGTCTAGGGTGTCAGGTAGGGTGGAGGTGATATGGTCCTTGACTAGTCTCTCAAAGCACTTCATGATGACGGAAGTGAGTGCTACGGGGCGGTAGTCGTTGTTAATGTTGTAAATTACTATTGTAGCTGGAAACTGAATATTTTTAATAGAATATCTACACAGGTGTACAGAGGCCCATTATCAGCAACCATCACTCCTGTGTTCCATTGGCACGTTGTGTTAGAAGAAGTAAGACCCATGGCCCTGCAGAGTTTTATTTAGATGTTAAATTCCCAAAAGACGCTTCTAGTTTTAGGAGGCCATACTTAGATGTAGACTAAACAAAAATATAAATGCAACATGTAAAATGTTGATCCCGTGTTTCATGAGCTGAAATAAAAGATCCCAGAAATGTTCCATACGCACAGCAAGCTTATTTCTCTTAAATTGGTTACATCCGTGTTAGTGAGCATTTCTCCTTTGCCAAGCTAATCTTACCACCTGACAGGTGTGGCATACCAAGTAGCTGATTAAACAGCATGATCAATAGACAGGTCATCTTGTGCTGGGGACAATAAAAGGCATCATCTAAAATGTGCAGTTTTGTAACAAAACACAATTCGACAAAGCATGCAATTGGCATGAATGTCCACCAGAGCTGTTGCCAGATAATTTAATGTTAATTTATCTACCATAAGCCACCTCCAACGTAGTTTTTAGAGAATTTGGCAGTACGTCCAACGGTCTTCACAACCTGAGACCACGTGTAAGCATACCAGCCCATGAACTCCACTTCTGGCTTCTTCACCTGCGGGATCGTCTAAGACTAGCCACCCAGATAGATGATGAAACCGTGGGTTTGCACAACCAAATAATTTCTACACAAACTGTCAGAAACCATCTCAGGGATGTTCATCTGTGTGCTCATCATCCTACCCAGGGTCTTGACCTGACTGCAGTTCCGCGTCGTAACCAACTGTAGTGGGCAAATGCCCACCTTTGATGGCCACTGACACACTGTGCTCTTCAAGGATGAATCCTAGTTTCAACTGAGGGGGACAGTGCGGCCCCATCCAGCACCAACCAGGTAGGATATAACCCCACCCACCTTGCCATAGCACAGCCTCCACACCACTAGAGGGATAACAGCAGACTACCAACATACTACCCTGAGACAAGACTGAGTATAGCCCACAAAGATCTCCTCATCAGTGACTCAACCCACTCACGTTGAGTATAACGTAAAAAGCCTGGGACGACGTGACGGACCCCTCCTAGGGACGGCATGTAAGAGCACTAGGAAGCCAGTGACTCAGCCCCCATAATAGCTTCAGAATCCCAGTGGAGAGAGGGGAGTCGGCCCAGTGCCTTGCCATTAACCCCTGGGTCAGATCACACTCAATCAAAGGACCTACTGAAGAGATGAGTCTTCAATAAAGACTTAAAGGTTGAGACAGAGTCTGCGCCTCTCACATGGATAGGTAGACCATTCCATAAAAATTGAGCTATATATGTAGGAGAAAGCCCTGCCTCCAGCTGTTTGCTTAGAAATTCTAAGGACAATAAGGAGGCCTATGTCTTGTGACCATAACATACGTGTAGGTATGTATGGCGAGACCAAATCTGAGAGATAGGTAGGAGCAATTCCATGTAATGCTTTGTAGGTTAGCAGTAAAACCTTGAAATCAACAAGCACTAGCCTTAACAGGAAGCCAGTGTAGAGGCGAGCAGTGGAGTAATATGATTTCATTTTTTTGGTTCTAGTCAAGATTTTAGCCACGTAAGGATCTAAATTTAACCTTGCGTAATGCCTTAGATGTGGTGGCACCTCTAAAAACATTTCTCACAAGAAGTTAGCTCCCTGGTGTACAGAAAATTCCCGAGCCCTGAAGTAAGCTTCCAGAAAAATGGAACGCAAATGTCGCACCACCAAACCGGAAGTCTTCTGACTTGCTTGTAAAGACTGTACCGTGCAATTTCGAAGAGCCCTCACTGCTGCTCGGTCAGCCTACTTTTCCAAGGTGATTGACAATAAAAACAATACCAAATTGTTTGTTTGATACAGTCACAAAGATAACTAAAATGCAACATTCCAAGAGAAGATGGCATTCACATTAGCAGTGATGAATACATGAGCTTCTTTAACAAAAAGATCATGATCAGTAGAAAGCAAATTATGGACCCTCTTTGAATCTGCGCATTTCTTGACAACTCGGTTGTCCTGAGTCTGCAAAGAACTGCCATGACCTAAAATCCATGGAGACACACTAGCTTTTTAATCGTGTATCTCTTGAAATAGTCATGGCCTTTAAACCTTTCAGCTGCATACTAGACCCTATTCCAACTAAAATACTGAGCTACTCCTGTGCTTGGCCCTCCCATGTTGAACATAATAAATGGCTCCCTAGCACCTGGAAGTGAACCAAACTCATGAATAAAGCCTCCTGAAAAGCCAGACCTTTACCCAGAAAATGTTAGACTATCAGCCTATATCAAATCTCCCGTTCCTTTAAAAAAATTTAGAAAAAGCTGTTGCGCAGCAACTCACTGCATACCTGAAGACAAATAATGTATACGAAATCCTTCAGTGACTGCACTCGGGAAGGTGGTAAATTACCTTTTAGGGTACCTGAGGTTTGATTATATTGTTTGGAGAAGTTTATTGGTAACGTTTGGGATTCATTGTGAAAGAGGGAAACGGTGGATTATTGAATGAAGTGCACCAGCTAAACTGATTTTGGGATATAAAGAAGGATTTTATAGAACAAAAGGACCATTTGTGATGTAGCTGGGACCGTTGAGTGCCAACAGAAGAAGATCTTCAAAGGTAAGGCATTTATTATATTGCTATTTCTGACTTTCATGATGCACCTGCCTGGTTGAAAAATGTTTTTCATTCTTTTGTATGTGGGGCGCTGTCCTCAGATAATCACATGGTGTGCTTTCGCCATAAAGCCTTTTGAAATCTGACACAGCGGCTGGATTAACAAGAAGTTCAGCTTTATTTTGATGTATGTGTTACGCATGCCTCTATGAAGAGGGAACGCAACACCCTGCTACAACTCAACGTGAAGTGAAAGAGGTATGGACTGCAGGTGCGAGTAAGGATGACAAAAGGCAGAGAATTTACCGTTTACTAGGAATTTATTCCTTCACACGGTAATTCAGGGAAAGATGGAACAAAAGCAAAGAGGGTAAATATCTAAGACCCCTCTCCTATCTTATCTGCCTAATCACTACTTACCTAATTTAGCACCACCTGGAGCCCTAACCAAAATACAGGGGGTGGTCCACCCAGGTCTTACCTAGTGTGCCTAGACAGTGAATATACTATGGGTATATGTATTTCAGCGGGCCTCTTGCCTAAGCACTCCCTAGGTGCCTTCCCCTTACCCCCTGGGAACAAATGAAACAGAATATTCAAAACAATTTCACAAACACCCTGAGAAACACAGGACATCAAATAGGCTCTGACTGAGCAACAGACTTACACAGAACATACCAAAGCTGCTCCCATCTACAACTAACATAGTACGTACCAACTGCCTGAGAAACAACCAACATATGCTATAACCATCAGCCATCAGCCTCAGCAATCATCTCTCAGCAATCATCTCTCAGCAATCATCTTTCTGCAATGACTTCCCAGCAATGATCTCTTGCCTAAACAACAGAACACTGGCTTTTATAACTGGAGAAGGAGTCTAATGGGATACAGCTGTAACTTGACGAGGGGGCGGGGTCAGCTCCAATTAGCCGTGGAGTCGACCAATCAGCTGCTTGAAGAATTTCAGGATGCCATCTCCTGAAACACACACACAAATACACAAACTACAACACAGAGGAACACAGAGGAACACTGGGGAACATAACAGTATGATACTTGTATTTTCATGAATGTTAAATATTTATATTTCTGTCATTTGAATTTCATGCTCTGCAATTTCACCGGATGTTGTCGAGGTCCGTCGCTAGTGGAATGCCTGCGCCAGAAAGGTTAATGACGTCAGACCAAGGCTCTGCATCTGTCCTCATGCTCCTAGACCTTAGAGATGCTTTTGACACCATCGATCATCCCATTCTTTTGGAGAGATTGGAAACCCTAATTGGTCTACATGGACAAGTTCTTGTCTGGTTTAGAGCTTATTTGTCGGAAAGATATCAGTTCGTCTCTGTGGATGGTTTGTCCTCTGACAAATCAATTGTGAGTTTCGGTGTTCCTCAGGGTTCCGTTTTGGGACCACTATTGTTTTCACTATATATTCTACCTCTTGGTGATGTCATTCAGAAACAAATTTTGCCCAAAATTATGCAGAAAAGTGAATCCTTGCTTTTGTGACTTCTAGTTCAGACTTCTGCAATGCACTATTCTCAGGTTAACTGGACAAAGCACTAAATAAACGTAATTTAGTGCAAAATACGGCTGTTAAACCTCTTAGAGCTCCCCCCTACTTTGTGCAATTTCTGCCTGAAGACATACCCAAATCTAACAGAATGTAGCTCAGGCACAGAACCAAGGATATGCATATTCTTGGTACCATTTGAAAGACAACACTCTGAAGTTTGTGTACATGTGAATTGAATGTAGGAGAATATAACACAATAGATCTGGTTTAGATAAAACAATGGAAAAAAACATATGTTTTTTATTTTTGTATCATCTTTAAAATGAACAAGATAAAACAAACATTCAGATAGGATGATGGGGACAATTTCAGTGAAAAATATAAGATGGCAACAGTACTTGTGCACAGTTTCAGAATGATAACTTCCAAAATTAGTGTGCTTACATGACATTTATCATGAAGTCACCCAGGTGTCCCACACAAGTAGCCCAAATGTACCCAAGTGGCCAAATTGGTGAAGGTATACATTTTGAAACAAATAACTATATACAAAATACCAAAATGGTATTCTAACACACCCCCCCCAAAAAAATTTTGGGAGAAAAATAAATGGAAAACAAATATAATTATTGAAAAAAAAAACATGAAAAAAATATATATATACATTTACAAAATAACTTGGGTAACTATTTACACACTTTCAATATTTGGAAGACCCTCAGTCCTCTATCAAATCAAATCTATTCATATAGCCGCAGCCTAAAACCCCAAACAGCAAGCAATGCAGGTGTAGAAGCACGGTGTCTAGGAAAAACTCCCTAGAAAGGCAAAAACCTAGGAAGAAACCTAGAGAGGAACCAGGCTATGAGGATTGGCCAGTCCTCTTCTGGCTGTGCCGGGTGGAAATCACAGTGGTTGTAGAGGGTGCAACAGGACAGCACCTCAAGAGTAAAAATGAACAGTTTAGGGTTCCATAGCTGCAGGGAGAACAGTTGAAACTGGAACAGCGGCAAGGCCAGGTGGACTGGGGACAGCAAGGAGTCATCATGCCAGGTAGTCCTGACGCATGGTCCTAGGTCTCAGGTCCTCCGAGAGAGAGAAAGAGAGAATTAGAGCGAGCATACTTAAATTATATATATATATACAGTGTCACTGTAAAAGAAAATGTTCAGTTTGAATAATTTCACATATGAGCCCTTATTCAACAGGTATAATAAACAGATATATATATGGAGTACAGGGAACATAAGGTTGAATATATTATTATGACCTGCTAGTTCTACTGTCTCTTTTATATTATGACATTTCAGCTAGATCTACTGTGTCTATTATATTACAACAGACCAGCTGTATCTACTGTCTCCATTTCACTTTGGCCATTGTTGTGGGCCTGCCCTCTACTCAACAGCCTCAAATAGGCTATTTCATGTGGGTTGGGGTGGGGCGGCAGACACACGCATCTCACATTTCATGACATTACATGTGTATATAATGCTTCTAAAATAAATAAAAAATCACAAATAATATTTTATATTATTCATTTCAAACAAGGGCATTAGCATGATAAGAACTTACCAGTCCAAAACGATGTCTTCTCCCGTTCAAAAAATATTCCTCCACAATCGCTAAATGAAGCGTCCTACAACAATCTCTGTCTCACTTTCCCAATCAATTTATTCTAAAATTGTGTGTACATCTGTATATCTAGACTTAGATTTGGCTTTCCCTGACTTAGTCGCCAAACTGATTTACCTCAGCTCATTGGCTATCTACCCAGCTAGATTTCAAGACGATCAGTGGTCATTGGGTTAAAAGACAGTCAATCAACGAAATAGCGGGCAAATCATTGGTGCACAATGATGTCATGACTTGTTGTCTTCAAATCTGTTTCTTTCAGTCAATACGAAATGGCCCATCACATTTTATTGTGTTACAAACAGACCAGTTGATTGCAGTGAAACCAAACATGACTGGAAAAGTCACGTTCTGTGTGGGTTATTTACCTGGAATGTGTCGTTGAAAATGGAATGAGACGGAATTCACGACACAAGCGGTTCAAAAAATGTTTCGTGTTAGGCTATAAAAACGGATTTTATCAAACAAAAGATCAGTCATTGTGTAACAATGGGCATTGGAATTGCAAACAGACGAAGATCGTCAAAGGTAAACGATTTATTTTAATGCAGTTTGTGATTATGTTACCCCTGTGCTGGTTAAAATTGTTTGTTTTTATGGGCTCTATGCTCAGATAATCACATCGTATTCCTTCGCAGTAAATCCTTTTTTAAATCTGACAACGCAGTTGGATTAGCAAGATTCCAGGCTTTCGATACATGTGAGACACTTGTATTTTCATGAATGTTTAATATGACTATTTATGTAGCGAACACCGTATGTTGTGGAATTTCAGCCCGCTAGTGGGTTCCGTGTGCAGAGAGATTAACTTGTTATGGCTGCAATCTTGATATCGGGATAAGTGTCAACAACAACCGCTGAATAGCATAGAGCTACTTTCAATACATATTACTAAAATATTTATATTCATGAAATCACAAGTGCAATATCGGAAAACACAGTTTAGCCTTTTGTTAATCCACCTGTCATGTCAGATTTTGAAATTATGCTTCAGCGAAAGCAATCCAAGCGTTTGTGTAAGTTTATCGATCGCACTACATAACATTAAGTACACTTAGCATCAGGAAGCTTGGTCACAAATCAGAAGTGCAATCAAATTAATCTTTTACCTTTGATCTTCGGATGTTTTCACTCACGAGACTCCCAGTTACACAACAAATGTTCCGTTTGTTCCATAAAGATGATTTTTATATCCAAAACGCGACAAACAAACGGAGGTATTATGATCAGAAATCCACAGGAAAGAGCGGTCACGGCAACGCAGATGAAAATTCCAAATAGTTTCCATAATGTCCACAGAAACATGTCAAACGTTTTTATAATCAATCCTCAGGTTGTTTTTAAAATATATAATCGATAATGTATCAACCGCAAATGTCTTTCACATCAGGAGAGGGAAAAACAATAGCTGTGCAAATTCTGTTGCGCGAGCAAAACTCATGTGACCACTTGGCGCGATGTTATCGTTCTGGCTCATTTTTCAAACTAAAAGCCTGAAACTACGTCTGAAGACTGTTGACACCTTGAGGAGGCGATAGGAAAAGGAATCTGGTTCATATCCCTTTAAATCCAGCAAAGGGAGGCTATGGAACAGAAGCCACTTCCTGTTTTGTTTTTCCTCAGGGTTTCGCCTGCAATATCAGTTCTGTTATACTCACAGACAATATTTTGACAGTATTGGAAACTTTACAGTTTTCTATCCAATACTAATAATAATCTGCATATATTAGCAACTGAGACTGAGGAGCAGGCCGTTTACAATGAGCACCTTTTCATCCAAGCTACTCAATACTGCCCCTCAGCCATAAAAAGATAACCAGGAGGAGAGGCCTCATTTAACACAGTAAATTCATCATGCTTGAGCCATGTTTCAGTCAGGCCAATCACATCAAGCTTATGATCAGTGATTAGTTAATTGACTAAGTTAGTCAATTGACTAAGTGAGGGATCTAACATTTAGTAGTCCTATATTGAGTTGAGGTATTATCACAGTCTCTTATTCCAGTGAGATTGCTAAAGCGAATAGCGCCATGTTTAGATTTTCCTGACCTAGATCGAGGCACAGACACGGTCTCAATGTGGAAAACTAAGCTGACTACTACACTGACTGTGCTAGCAGCAGACTCCACTAAGCTGGCTGGCTAACAGCCTGTACCCTATCTCATTGTGGAGCTAGAGGAAGAGCCCTGTCTATTTTGATAGATAAGATTAAAGCACCCCTACAGCTAGGATTTGTATTTATTAAGGATCCCGCTCTTCCTGGGGTCCTGCAACATTAAGGCAGTTGTATACAATTTAAAATATTACACGACATTACATTTCAGAACACTTATGCAAAACATTTAGTGTGTTCCCTCAGGCCTCTACTCCACTAACACATATTTCCATGTGTACATGTGTATCGAGTGCATGTCTTATCATGTGTATATCTCTGTCTGCCTGTGTGTGCCTCTTCACTCTCTACCATAAGGTGTATTTTTATCAGGTTTTTAAAAATCTGATCCTACTGCTTGCATCAGTTATCTGATGTGGAATAGAGTTCCATGTAGACATGGCTCTATATAGAACTGTGTGCCTTCCATAGTCCGTTCTTGACTTGGGGATTGTGAAAAGATCTTTGGTGGCATGTCTTGTGGGGTATGCATGGGTGTCTGTGCTGTGTACTAGTACTTTAAACAGACACCTCGGTGCATTCACAATGATCACACTTCTTACAAAAACAAGTAATGATGGAGTCAACTTTTAGCCATGAGAAATGTACCTGCATATTATTAATGTTAGCTCTCCGTGTACATTTAAGGGCCAGTGGTGCTGTTCTGAGCCAATTGTAATTTTCAGACGTCTCCCTTTGTAGCACCTGACAACACGACTGAACAGTAGTCCAGGTGTGACAAAACTAGAGCCTGTAGGACCTGCCTTGTTGATAGTTTTGTTAAAAAGGCAGAGTAGCGCTTTCGTATGGACAGACTTCTCCCTATCTTAGCTACTGTTGTATCGACACATTTTGACCATGACAGTTTTACAATCCAGGGTTACTCCAAGTAGTTTAGTCACTTCAACTTGTTCAATTTCCATGTAATTAATTAGAGGTTTTAGATAATGTTTATGGTTTAGTGAATGATTTGTCCCAATTCTTTTAGTTTAGAAATATTTAGGACAAATGTATTCCTTCCCAACCATAACTCTATGTTAAGTGTTGCAGTGATTTCAATCGCTGTAGTAGCTGCCATGTAATCCGATGACTGAACACGATACATTGACACACTGGCTTTACTCATGGCCAGTGGTATGTCATTAGTAAAGGGGCCTAGACAGCTGCCCTGGGGAACTCCTGATTCTACCTGGATTATGTTGGAGAGGCTTCCATTAAAGAACACCTTCTAATCTGTTACACAAGTAACTCTTTAGCCACAATATAGCAGGGGGTGTAAAGCCATAACACTTGTGTTTTTTCATCAACAGACTATGATCAATAAAGTCAAAAAACCACACTGAAGTCTAACAAAACAGCTCCCACAATGTTTTTATCAATTTCGCTCAGCCAATAATAATTTATGTAAGTGGCGTGCTTGTTGACTATCCTTCCCTACAAGCTTGCTGAAATTCTGTTGTCAATTTGTTTAGAGTAAAATAGCATAGTGTGTGGTCAATTTTTTATTTATTTTTAAGTTTACTAAGGGTTGGTAATAGGCTGATTGGTCGGCTATTTTATTGATTTCATGGTCCTTGTCCTAACATATTGTAACGGTTCTCTTTAGTTGAAGGAGAGTCGGACCAAAATGCAGCGTTGTGATGATTCATGTTATTTTAATAAAGGAAAAACTATACATGAATAAACTACCAAAATAATGAAATGTGAAAACCTAAACAGTCCTATCTGGGGCAAACACAGAGACAGGAACAATCACCCACCAACACACAGTGAAACCCAGGCTACCTAAATATGGTTCCCATTCAGAGATAATGACTAACACCTGCCTCTGAGAACCATATCAGGCCAGACATAGAAATAGACAAACAAGACATCCAACATAGAATGCCCACTCAGATCACACCCTGACCAACCAAAACATAGAAACATACAAAGCAAACAATGGTCAGGGTGTGACACATATGCTGTCACACCTCATCACACAAGACTTGGTCCTGTTTGTGGCTGACTTCCAGAAAGTTGGTCAATGATCTACAAATTATATCTTTTGGGAGGGGCAGAAAACTGTAGCGATTGAGTTGTGAGCCTGCTGTAGAGCTCATCAGTCCCCTTAACTGGGAGGAGGCCAGACACAATTACTTGATGCCAGCACACTTTTCTAATTTATATTCACACTGAAGCTATGCTGCGCTAGGTGACCTCGGATTGTTTTATCCTAACATTGTTGCTGCTGACGTGGATAACAATATCCCTACACTCGCCAGGTTTAGCCTTAGTCAGCGCCATCTTCAGATTAGCCATTACGTCGGTAGCCCTGCACCCTGGGAAACAGTTTACAATCGCTGGATTATTCTTTTTACATCAAATCTTGCAGGTAATGGAGTCGCCAATGACTAATGTTTTCAATTTGTCAGAGCAAATGGTAGGAGGCTTCGGCGGCTCACACCCCATAATGGGTGAAGGAGAGACCTGATGAGTTTTTTTTATGTTGTATTTGACCTTTTATTTAACTAGACAAGTCAGTTAAGAACAAAGTCTTATTTACAATGACAGCCTACCGGGGAACAGTGGGTTAACTGCCTTGTTCAAGGGCAGAATGACAGATTTCAGGGGTAGAATGACTCGGGGATTCGATCCAGCAAACTGTCGGTAACCACTAGCCTACCTGCCGCCCAAACAAGGCACGTCCTCTGACTCCGACTCATTGCTTAAAACTTCTTATGGCTGCAATCCCGTCAACGGGAGCGATTTGACAACAGCCAGTCACAGTGTAGGGCACCATTTTCAAAACATCAAAAATCTCATAATTAACATTCCTCATACCATTTTAAAGCTATTGTTAATCGTTCTTCATCCCACCACAGTGTCCGATTTCAAATATGCTTTTCAACAAAACCGCTACAAACGATTATGCTAGGTCTTCACCAAACCACAATAAGCACAGCCATTTTCAAGTGAAATATAGCATTCACAAAAAGCAGAAATAGAGAAAATTAATCACTAACATTGAATTATCTTCATCATATGACACTCATAGGAATTCATGTTACACAATACATGCATGTTTTGTTTGATAAAGTTCATATTTATATCAAAGAATCTGAGTTTACATTTGCGTATTAGATTCATTAGTTCCAAAAACATCAAGCGATTTTACATAGCCACATCGTTTCAACAGAAATACAGAAATATCATAAATGTAGATGATAATACAAGTTATACACATGGAATTATAGATATACCTCTCCTTAATGCAACCGCTGTGTCAGATTTCAAAAAAGGTTTACGGAAAAAGCAACCCATGCAATAATTTGAGACGGAGCTCAGAACAGTAGCCAAATTAGCCCCAATGTTGGAGTCAACAGAAACCAGAAAATACATTATATGTTTCCTTACCTTTGATGAACTTCATCAGAATGCAGTCCCAGGAATCCCAGGTCCACAATAAATGCTTGATTTGTTCGAAAATGTCCGTTATTTATGTCCAATTAACTACATTGGTTAGCGCGTTTGGTAAACAATTCCAAAGTCACAAAGCGCGTCCACTATAACGTGACGAAATGTCCAAACGTTCCGTAACAGTCAGTAGAAACATGTCAAACGATGTACTGAATCAATCTTTAGAATGTTGTTTACATATATCTTGAATAACGTTCCAACCGGAGAATTAGAATGACTTCAGATGACCGGTGGAACGCAGGTCCTTCCCCTGTGAACGCGCATGGTGAAAGCATGGTCAACTCGTGGCAGTGGTGACTATTTCCTGTCTCATTCGACCCCCCCCCCCTTCACATTAGAGTCATCAAAGTTCTATTGACTATTGACATCTAGTGGAAGGCGTAGGAAGTGAAAACTCATCCATATCTCGCTGTAATTTCAATGAGAGCTTGGTTGAAAATCTGCCACCCCCAGAAAAAATACAAACAGGAAGTGGAATTTCTCAGGTTTTTGCCTGCAATATGAGTTCTCTTATACTCACAGACATAATTCAAACAGTTTTAGAAACTTCAGAGTGTTTTCTATCCAATACTACTACTAATAATATGCATATATTAGCAACTGAGACTGAGGAGCTGGCCGTTTACAATGGGCACCTTTTCATCCAAGCAACTCAATACTGCCCCTTCAGCCATACAAAGTTAAAGGGGAGAATCCGTTGACAGTTTGTCGGCTGAATGAGCGGCAATGGCTGGTTGAGCATGCAGACAGCATTTCTTTCCAGAAGCCTTGAGACTGTGGGGAATGTGCAGGTGGATTTATATTTCTATCTGTACTTACTGCTGGCACAGACACTGTTTCATTATTTCCTACACTTAAATTGCCCTTGCCTATTGCTTGCTTCTGAAGCTGGGCTTGGGACCCAGCTATCTTCACCATAAGGAGATAGTTCTCCTGCATATTATGAGTACAGCTACAGAAATTACATGGCATATCGTTAATGTTAACGCTTTATCGGCTGGTGGAGGTCCTGTAGAACCATGTTAATGAAACTAGCAATCCCGGATCTGGGAGCGTAATCATAGCCTCAAACGAATTAGCATAACGCAGCGGACATAAATACCCCTAGAAACTTTTCCTATTCATGAAAATCGCAAATGAAATGAAATAAATATGTTCAAACACAAGCTTAACCTTTTGTTAACAACACTGTCATCTCAGATTTTCAAAATATGCATTACAGCCAACAAGCATTTGTGTAAGTTTATCATGGCATAATGCTATGCTAGGCTCTGCTGGCAGCAGGCAACATTTTCACAAAAATAAGAAAAGCAATGAAATTAAATAATTTACCTTTGAAGAACTTCGGATGCTTTCACTCAGGAGACTCCCAGTTAGATAGCAAATGTTCCTTTTTTCCAAAGAGATTAGTTTTGTAGGCGAAACAGCTCCCGTTTGTTCATCATGCTTGGCTGAGAAATCGACCGAAAATGCTATCACTACAACGCCAAATCTTTTCAAAATTAGCTCCATAATATCGACAGAAACACGGCAAAAATATATCTGTCAAGGCAATTGGTTTCTCATAAGAAGCGATTGGAAAAATGGCTACCTCAGTATTTTACGCAAGATTTTCTGCGGGAGACACCATGTGCCCACTTGCTATATATGGTCCCTTACGGCTATTCTTCAATGGAAATGCGTAAAAAGACGTCACAATGATGTAGACACCTTGGGGAATACGTGGTAAGCTCATTCGTAGCTCATTCACAGCCATATAAGGAATCATTGGCATGAGGCGGATTCAAAAAATGCGGCACTTCCTGGTTGGATTTTTATCTGGGTTTCGCCTGTAACATCAGTTCTGTGGCACTCACAGACAATATCTTTGCAGTTTTGGAAACGTCAGAGTGTTTTCTATCCAAAGCTGTCAATTATATGCATTGTCAAGCATCTTTTCGTGACATATCTTGTTATATCTTGTTTAAAACGGAAACGTTTTTCATCCAAAAATGTTAATAGTGCCCCCTAATGCTTAACTGCATCCGGGGTGAGAAAGTTGACTGAAAAAAGTTGAACAAGCACATAAGTAAAACTTGGTAGATTTGTTAAATGCAGAGTTTTGATCAAATGGTTATTAAAAGTAAAAAATGAAAAGTTTCAATTCCTGGAAGCTAACAATGTCCCAGTTCTTCCAAGGCCTGCATACTCACCCATTGAGCATGTATGGGATGCTCTGGATCGACGTGTACGACATCATGTTCCATCCAATATCCACCAACTTTGAGGAGGCTGAATATGGCCAACCTGTCTCCCAAGATCCTGGTGATCTTTTACTGCTGCACAGTCGAGAGCCTTCTGACTAACTGCGCCCCAATGTGATTTGGCGGATGCTCCGTGGCCGACTGGCATCATCAGGTACCCTTCACGTCCATGACACAAACTGTTTTCCCTCCCTCCTCAGGCAGGCAGTACAGGTCTCTATGTTCCCGCACTAGCAGGCTCAAGAGCAGTTTCTTTCCAGCTACTGTAACCCTGCTGAACTCTGTGACACGGCACTAGCCATATCCACCTGACCCACCGCTTAGTACTGCCTCTCAGGGACCTTGTTGCACTACTTTCTTTGGACTCTTCACGGTCCTACTGGACTCTGACATTGCTTTGCAAAGTCTGATTAAGGACATTCAGTTGTACATGTCTAGCTCGGTGACCTCACTGCTGCTATCTCTGCATTTCCGTTGCATGCCTTGCACTTTCAATTTGCCTTCATTGCACATTTAGACTGGTGATTTGTACTTGCCATTTATTTGCCTCCATTGCACATTTATACATCCCACTTAATAACATAAATTGTACTTAATTGTTTTACACTTTTATTTGCACTTCTGGTCAGATGCTAACTGCATTTCGTAATACTGTACTTGTCCTGGTTCAATGACAATAAAATGTAATCTAATCTTATCTAATCCAATTAATGTGGCTCTTCAATAAATACAAACAGCACTTGTTGGATGCAAATTAGGCATCCAGGTGAGGGGAACATTTTCAACAATCTTCAGCTGATTCAGAAAATAATTTTCTGAATCAGTCGAGTGATTTAAAGTGCTATTGTCTGCTTTATTTATAGCAGGTTATAGTAAGAAAGGTAATGAGTTCATGTTTTCATATTTTTCTGTGCATTGGATTGAACACCTAATGTAGTCCACTGTGCACAATTGTGTATAGGCTATTGCACAACAGACAATGATATTTTCCTTTCCATTATTCTAGACAATTTGAATGACAACATGAGACAACATGAGTTGCCTAGTGGGAAAGTTGCCTAGTGGGGATACCTAAAGGTCTACAGTAGCCTCAACAGCACTCTGTAGGGTAGCACCATGGTAGCCGGATGACAGCGAGCTTCCGTCCTCTTCTGAGTACATTGACTTCCATACAAAACCTAGGAGGCTCCTGGTTCTCACCCCCTTCCATATACTTACATAGTAATTATGACAACTTCCCGAGGACGTCCTCCAACCTGTCAGAGCTGTTGCAGCATGAACTGACATGTTGTCCACCCAAGCAAAGGATCAGAGAATGAATGTACTACTGAAAGCATAAGCTACAGCTAGCTCGCACTGCTGTGCGTAATATGTGTTGAGTAGTTCAATCAAAGAGAGAAATGCAATAGTTCATTACAATAGAAATACAGATTAATTTATTCCAAAATGAAGGAGAAGCAAGACAGAAATGGAGTGTCATTTTTTTTCACCTTCAGTTTCACTTACTTAGCTAGCAAATGCAGCTAGCTAATTTAGTCAACTGAAACACCCTGCTCAAACAGAGGGATACTATGTTAGCTAGTTGGCTATGACCATACAACACAATACTGGAACTCTTCCAAGTCAAGGTAAGCTTTTGGTTTTACAAATGTATTGCCACCTGGGTCCCCGGTGTAACTGCTTACTGACTGTACACTGTAATGGTACTGCATAATTGAAGTGGATTTACTAACGCATTAGTTCTATTAGCTATGCTAACTAAGACGTTAGTTTAGCTAATAAGGTGACAACGACATATGCTGTGTGTAGAGGTTTGGCTTGGAAAGTTGTTTTTGCCTGGTCACATACAGCTGATGTGTTGTGCACTGAAGTCCACAAGCGAAGGGAAGAGGTGCATAGATCTTTAATCTTTATTTAATTGGCAAGTCAGTTAATTAAGAACAAATTATTATTTACAATGACCAAAAGGCAAAAGAACTCCTGCAGGGACGCGGGCTGGGATTAAAAATAAATAAAATATCAATAAATAACATAAATATAGGACATAACACACATCATGGCAAGAGAGACAACACAACACTACATGAAGAAAGATCTAAGACAAAATAGCAAGGCAGCAACACATGACAACACAGCATGGTAGCAGCACAACATGGTAGCAGCACAAAACACAGTACAAACATTATGAGATTGTAGAGACAACAATACATCACACAAAGCAGATACAATTGTAATTAAGAGTGTCCATGATTGAGTCTTTGAATGAAAAGATTGAGATGAAACTGTCCAATTTGAGTTTTCGTTCCAGTCGCTAGCTGCAGCGAAGTGAAAAGACGAGTGACGCAGGGATGTGTGTGCTTTGGGGACCTTTAACATAATATGACTGGCAGAACGGGTGTTGTACGTGGAGGATGAGGGCTGCAGTAGATATCTCAGATAGGGGGGGGTGAGGCCTAAGACTGTTTTATTAATAAGCATCAACCAGGTATACAGAGATGACCAGTTTACAGAGGAGTATAGAGTGCAGTGATGTGTCCTATAAGGAGCATTGGTGGCAAATCTGATAGCCGAATGGTAAAGAACATCTAGCCGCTCGAGTGCACCCTTACCTGTTGATCTATAAAGAATGTCTCCGTAATCTAGCATGGGTAGGATGGTCATCTGAATCTGGGTTAGTTTGGCAGCTGGGGTGAAAGAGGAGCGATTACGATCTAGACATAACTTTAGCCTGCAGCTTTGATATGTGCTGAGAGAAGGACAGTGTACCGTCTAGCCATACTCCCAAGTATTTGTATGAGGTGACTACCTCAAGCTCTAAACCCTCAGAGGTAGTAATCACACCTGTGGGGAGAGGGGAATTCTTCTAACCAAACCAGATGACCTTTGTTTTGGAGGTGTTCAGAACAAGGTTAAGGTTAGAGAAAGCTTGTTGGACACTAAGAAAGCTATGTTGTAGAGCATTTAACACAAAATCCGGGAAGGGGCCAGCTGAGTATAAGACTATCATCTGCATATAAATGGATGAGAGAGCTTCCTACTGCCTGAGCTATGTTGTTGATGTAAATTGAGAAGAGCGTGGAGCCTAGGATTGAGCCTTGGGGTACTCCCTTGGTGACAGGAAGTGGCTGAGACAGCAGATTTTCTGACTTTATACACTGCACTCTTTGAGAGAGGTAGTTAGCAAACCAAGCCAAAGACCGCTCAGAGACACAAATATTCCTTAGCCGGCCCACAAGAATGTAATGGTCTACCCTATCAAAAGCTTCAGCCAAGTCAATAAAAATAGCTGCACAACATTGCTTTGAATCAAGGGTAATGGTAACATTTGTGAGGACCTTTAAGGTTGCGGTGACACATCGATAATTTAAGCGGAAACCAGATTGCATACCAGAGAGAATACTATAGACATCACAACACTTTTGATAAACAGAGCAAAATATAAATAGGCCTATAACATTTGGATCAGCTTGATCTCCCCCTTTAAAGAAAGGACGAACCATGGCTGCCTTCCAAGCAACCTCTCCAGAAAGGAGAGACAGGTTAAAATGGTTGGAGATAGGCTTGGCGGTGATAGGGACAGCAACCTTAAAGAAGAAAGGGTCTAAACCCAAGTTTCAGGAGCTCCTCTAGCACCTCGGACTGAGTGACTCCCTGCAGGGAGAAAAAGAGGGAGAAGCATCGGGGATTGTCGCATCAGAAGGGGTGGGAGATGAAGAAATGTTGGACGGGCAAGGAGGCATGGCTGAGTCAAATAAGAATCCTGAGTTAATAAAGTGGGGATTAAAGAGCTCATGCTTCTTTTTCAGTAACAACCACATCATCAACTATAAGGGACATGGGCAGCTGTGAGGAGGAGTTAAGATGTGAGAAGGAATACAAAGTTGCTGTTGGACTAATGATGACACCCTATATCAGCTAGATGCAGGAAGTAGTGTGCAAGGCAGTGTTGAATTTCACTTTCTGTCCATGTGTCACAACCTACTGTCACGGTCGTTGAAATGAGTGGACAAATGCGCGTGTGTAGATTTCCACATGTTTTAATAAATTGAAACTCACCAAACAAAAACAAACAAGCACAAACGAAATGTGACGTTCTGGGCTGCTCACAGGCAGCTACACAAAAGCAAGATCCCACAAATAAAGTTGGGAAAAAGGGCTGCCTAAGTATGATCCCCAATCATCAACGATAAACAGCTTCCTCTGATTGGGAACCATACTAGGCCAACAAAGAAATAGAAGAATAGATTTGTCCACCCAAGCCACACCCTGACCTAACCAAATAGAGAATAGGAAAGGCTCTCTAAGGTCAGGGCGTGACAGCACCCCCCACCATTCCTAGGCCGTCATTGAAAATAAGAATGTGTTCTTAACTGACTTGCCTAGTTAAATAAAGGTATTAAAAAAATAATGATAAAATTTAAAAAAATCGGCGCCCAAAAATACCGATTTCCGATTGTTATGAAAACTTGAAATCGGCCGTAATTAATCGGTCATTCCGATTAATCAGTCGACCTCTAACCTATACCCTTTTTTGCATTTTCTTCAATAACATGTCAACTTTTATACAAACACTGGGGACTGAGTAGCAAAACATTCTGTAATGGCAAGCTGGGCCTGGTGTAGATTAGTGTCATTGATGATTACTGTTTGACTGATGACCCCTATGAGTTAGGGTCAAGGGTCAAGCTTGAGTACAGTAAAACTGGGTCGAAGCTACAGGAAGTCATTAAGAAGATTCCACTGGTACTTCCTGAGGCGATATCCTGTACAGAATGTTGAATGGTCATCGACATAGCTGCAATGTAGATTAACATGGGTCAAACAGGACGGAACGTTACATTACTCTGTTTGGATTGCAAACGCACCAAAAAAAAATTCAAGTGGTTTCTATTGACATTATGTAGTAGGTTCAGAAGTTCCAGGATTTTCTTTTTTCAACTACAACTCTGAGAATCAAGTGTAAGGTTTACAGCTAGTGCAGCTTCTGTACTATTGTACAACAAACAAGTGCTTAACACCAATTCAATCTGTTGCAAATAAAATAAAAAAGCTAATTCTGTATTTTAGAGACAGGTGTGGTTCGTGTCAATATCCAATGACAATGTCCCCAAGATGAACTGAGTCAGTTCGTAAACATTCTAAATGTATAGGCAGTGAGGTTTTCCGGTTATCGGCAATTGATTGAATTGGGACCTAAGTCAACCATTCAGGTCAGCAACTTTAGTTCACCAAAGCCTGCCCCTCAGCTCTATCTCCCCTAGAGTTCATGTAATAAAGCAGGACTTCAAAATACCCTTATCGCTGTTATGTCCACTCAAAGGAGGATGCGCTAATAGAGTCTGGCTTCAGAGGCTTATGCTAGTCTAGCACTAGCTCATTTGCGCTTTCAACTGAGCCTTGTAAAGAGAAGCGCTCCCGGTCCAGGCCTCTCGACCTCACTAGCCAATTCATACCCAGTAACTGAAGGAATGCTGTGCCAGGCTTTACAGTATGGAAAAAGGAAAGGGGGATAACTAGTCAATTGTACAGCTGAATGCATTCAACTGAAATGTGTCTTCCACGTTTAAACCAACCAGTCTGAATCAGAGAGGTGTAGGGGGCTGCCTTAATAATCAAATCAAATGCTATTTGTCACATGCACCAAACACAACAGTGAAATGCTTCCTTACAAGCCCTTAACCAACAATGCCTTTTTAAGAAAATACTTTAAAAAAAAGAAAGAGATAACAAATAAGAGCAGCAGTAAATAGCAGGGATATATACAGGGGGTACAGGTACAGAGTCAATGTGCGGGGGCACCGGTTAGTTGAGGTAATTGAGGTAATATGTACATGTAGATAGAGTTAAAGTGACTATGCATAGATAATAAACAGAGAGTAGCAGCAGTGTAAAGAGGGGGGCAATGCAAACAGTGGGGCAATGCAAACAGTCTGGATAGCCCTTTGATTAGCTGCTCAGGAGTCTAAAGGCTTGGAGGTAGAAGATGTTAAGAAGCATTTCAGAAGAAAAAGAAACGCACACCTGATGAAGACAGCTTGGCTGTCGAAACGTTGGTATTACATTTTTGCATCTGAGCTCCTAGAGTGTGCGGCTCTCTTTTATTTTCAAGAAGCCTTTCAGACCTAGACTTGGTGCTCCGGTACCGCTTGCTGTGCAAGGGCAGAGAGAACAGTCTGACTAGGGTGGCTGGAGTCTGACAATTTTTAGGGCATTCTATACCGACTGTTATAGAGGTCCTGGATGACAGGAAGCTTTGCCCCAGTGATGTACTGGGCTGTACGCACTACGCTCTGTAGTGCCTTGCAGTCAGAGGCCGAGCAGTTGACATACCAGGCAGTGATGCAACTCTCAATTAGGCAGCTGTAGAACCTTTTTAGGATCTGAGGACCCATCTCCTGAGCGTGAATAGGAATGGTCGTGCCCTCTTCACAGCTGTCTTAATGTGTTTGGACCATGATAGTTTGTTGGTGATGTAGACACCAAGCAACTTGAAGCTCTCAACCTGCTCCATTACAGCCCGGTCGATGAGAATGGGAGCGTGCTCGGTCCTCCTTTTCCTGTTTTCCACAATCATCTCTTTTGTTTTGATCACATTGAGGGAAAGGTTGTTGTCCTGGCACCACACGGCCAGGTCTCCCTGAGGGACCCCCGTGTTGAGGATCCGCATGGTGGATCTGTTATTACCTGCCCTTACCACCTGGGAGTGGCCCGTCAGAAAGACTCAGTCAGGGAGAGGTTGAAAATGTCAGTGAAGACACTTGTCAGTTGGTCAGCGCATGCTCGGTGTACATGTCCATGAAATCCATCTCGCCCTGTGGCCTTTTGTATGTTGACCTGTTTAACGGTCTTACTCACATCGACTACGGAGAGCATGAACACACAGCCGTCCGGAACATGCATTACACAGTGTTACTTGCCCCGAAGCGAGCATAGAAGTAATTTAGCACGTCTGGTAGGCTTGTGTCAATGGGCAGCTCGTGGCAAGCCCTGCCACATCTGATGAGCGTTGGAGCCGGGGAAATATGATTCAATCTTAGTCCTGTATTGATGCTTTGCCTGTTTGATGGTTCGTTGGAGGGCATAGCATGATTTCTTATATGCTTCTGGTTTAGAGTCCTGCACCTTGAAAGCGGCATCTCCACCCTTTAGCTCAGTGCGGATGTTGCCTGTAATCCATGGCTTCTGGTTGGGGTATGTCTGTAAGGTCACTGTGAGGATGAAATCATCAACACACTTATTGATGAAGCCAGTGACTGATGTGGCGTTTCAGTCTGTGCTAGCAAAACAATCATGTAGCTTAGCATCTTCTTCATCTGACCACTTTTTTATTGATCGAGTCACTGGTGCTTCCGGCTTTAGTTTTTTCTTGTAAGCAGGAATCAGGAGGAAAAATTATGGTCAGCGGAACGCGGGAAGGACAGGGATGAGGTGTATAACAAGCAGCAGTAGTTCGGGTGTTTGGGTAGCGGAACCCCCCCGCCGCAATAGCCAGTGAAAGTGCCGGGCGCCATATTCAAAACAACAAAAATCTCATAATTAAAATTCCTCTACCATACAAGTATTTTACACCATTTTAAAGATAACATTCTCGTTAATCCAGCCACAGTGTCTGATTTCAAAAAGGATTTACAGTGAAAGCACCACAAACGATTATGTTAGGTCACCACCAAGCCACAGAAAAACACAGCCATTTATTCCAGCCAAAGAGAGGAGTCACAAAAAGCAGAAATAGAGATAAAATTAATCACTAACCTTTGATGATATTCATCAGATGACACTCATAGGACTTTATGTTACACAATACATGTATGTTTTGTTTGATAGAGTTCATATTTATATAAAATAATCTGAGTTTACATATGCGCGCTACGTTCAGTAGTTCTTATACATGCGGTGATATTGCAGAGAGCCACATCAATTTACAGAAATACTCATAATAAACATTGATAAAGATACGACTATTATACATGGAACTTTAGATAAACTTCTCCTTAATGCAACTGCTGTGTCAGATTTCTTTTTTCTTTACAGAGAAAGCAAACCATGCAATAATCTGAGTACAGCCTTTAGACAACAAAGCAGCCAAAAAGATAGCCGCCATATTGGGTAGTCAACATTACTCAGAAATAGCATTTTAAATATGCACTTACCTTTGATGATCTTCATCAGAATGCACTTCCAGGAATCCCAGTTATACCATAAATGTTTTGATTTTTTCGATAATGTCCATCAGTTATATCCAAATATCTTCTTTTGTTAGGGCATTTGGTAAACAAATCCAAAAGCGCGTTCAGGTCGCGCCGAAGGTCGGACGAAAAGTTCTAAAAGTTCCGTTACAGCCCGTACAGCCTGTGCCAACCTAGGTGTGGAAACAATCTTTAGGATGTTGTTAACAGAACTTCATTAATGTTCCAACCGGACAATTCCTTTGTCTGTACAAATGAAGTGGAACGTATCTACCCTTTCACGTGAGCGCGCCAGACCGAGGCTGTGGCACTCTGCCAGACTCACTCAAAGAGACCTTATGAGCACCTTCTTTAGAGTAGAATCCTCAAAACAGGTCCTAAATACTGTTGACATCTAGTGGAAGCCTTGGGAAGTGAAACATAACGAATATCAACCTGTATCTTCAATGGGGGCTGAGTTGAAAAACTACAAACCTCAGATTTCTCTCTTCCTGGTTGGATTTTTCTCAGGTTTTCGCCTGCCATATGAGTTATGTTATACACATAGACATCATACAAACAGTTTTAGAAACATCAGAGTGTTTTCCATCCAATACTAATAATATGCATATATTAGCATCTGGGACAGAGTAGGAGTCAGTTCACTCTGGGCACGCTATTCATCCAGAAAATGCTGCCCCCTATCCCAAAAATATTAACATGCTGGTAGAAATGAGGTAAAACTGATTTAAGTATCCTTGCATTAAAGTCCCCGGCCACTAGGAGTGCCGCTTCTGGAGGAGGGTTTTCCTGTTTGCTTATGGCCATTATAGCTCATTGAGTGCGGTCTTAATGACAGCATTGGTTGGTGGTGTTAAATAGACAGTTACGAAGAATACAGATGAAAACTCTCTCGGTAAATAGTGTGGTCTACAGCTTATCATGAGATACTCTAACTCAGGTGAGCAAAACCTCGAGACTTCCATAAATTTCGTGCACCAGCTGTTGTTTACAAATATGCAAAGACCACCCCTTGTCTTACCAGGCCGATATTCTATCCTGATGAAAAAAACGTAAAACCTGCCAGCTGAATGTTATTCATGTCGTCGCTCAGCCACGACTCAGTGAAACACAAGATATTACAGTTTTGAATGTCCTGTTGGTAGGATATACAGTGGGGAGAACAAGTATTTGATACACTGCCGATTTAGCTGGTTTTCCTACTTACAAAGCATGTAGAGGTCTGCAATTTTTATCATAGGTACACTTCAACTGTGAGAGACGGAATCTAAAACAAAAATCCATAAAATCACATTGTATGATTTTTAAATAATTAATTTGCATATCAAATACTTGTTCACCCCACTGTACGTGATCGTAGTTCGTCTATTTTATTTTCCATTGATTGTATGTTGGCTAATAGGACCGATGGTAAAGGGAGTTTACTCACTCACCGTCAGATCCTTACAAGGCACCCAGACCTTCATCCCCGATATCTCCATCTCTTTCTCCTGCAAATGATGGGGATGAGGGCCTTTTTTCGGTCATAAGACATGGTGGCAAAAACATTACGTTCAAAATAGGTTAGAAATAGTGCGAGAAAACACACAAAATAGCACAACTGGTTAAGGGACCGTAAAGCGGCAGCTATCTCCTCCGGCACCATCCTACTACTCCAATCGACATCCTAGTCATCGGCGCCCGGAGAACAGTGGGTTAACTTCCTTGCTCAGGGGTAGACCGACAGGAGTGTACCTTGTACGCATTTTGATCTGATCTTTGTACTGCAGAGCTAAGCACAGTATCAAGCCATTCTCAATAAGACATTGGCCTATTTGTAAAAAAGCTCTCTTTAAACCACCACTCCAATCTAAATTGTGAATTTCAGAGTCTACTCTACAAAGACCACAAATATCCCCCCCCCGTCTGTCTGTCCGTCCGTCCGTCCATTCTCTATCGGCTAACTCAGTGGAACGCGAAGGTCCCTCCTCCTGACTCCGGCTGCATCCTGTATTTTCCAATTATCACCTTTTAAAGGCCAGATGGGTGCATTCCAACTCAAAGTCATGCTCAAGTACTTTCATGCTAAAGTTCATTACAACTAGGCTCGAAGGATGGCTAGTGAGGTAAACTCCTGCTAGGCTGTTAGAGGCTACTTGGACAGGCTTTCACTTCTTCAAAAGCATGAGCAGGTCTTGTCTTTTTACACTCCAGACATTGGTTTTATCAGGAAAACGATGACTCAGAGTTTATCAGAGGCCGTCGGGAGGATATAGGCTCTCTGTACACAGAGAGGATTTGACAGGTGAACACAAGATACTGTATATTTCTATCCAGACCAAAGTGCTTGGCAAGGAAAATCGGACCTTTTACAATACACTGGATGGACTATGGATAGAAGTTGCATCTACGTTGCTCCTATCAGTCTCTAGACGTGTTGCCCAAACATAAAATGTCATGTAATAATGCTCCTGGTAAACTACAGTTCATACAATAGCCTTCAGATGCCTATTTTGACCAGCCTTTGGCCAAACTTTCTCATTCTGAGCTGATCAATGCTCCTTTTCCAGAGAGAGCTCAACTCTGCTTATAATTCCAACTCATTAAGTTTATTTTATGATTTTGCTTCATTAAAAATATTTTTTATCAGTTGCACAAAGAATATTTTACATATATTTTATGTAGGTCAATTTCTTATGCCCATTGAAATTCCCCCGCAATCAAAGGCTTCTTCCCTCTCTATTCATAGCAGTGGTGGTAGCAGTGGTATCATTTTTACTATTCCTTTTCCTTAGCACATTAATGAAGGTAACTCGAAGTGCCTGTAGGGCTCCTTCTCTCTTCCCATCTCTCGTTGTATGCTCACTAGTGTAAACCTGTGTTTGATTTCTCCTCTCCCCTCTGCGCTCTCCGACTGCATATAGCAGCATTTAGCTGTGAATTAATTTGCATGTTTGGATATACCCTGCTGGGGTGTGATGCTGCTGGTGCATAATAAAAAATCTGCAACACTACATATGTGCAGATTGGCCTTGTGGGTATTTTCGCAGCACTGAGCTGTGCTGTAGTTGGGGTGAGGAGGAACCGAGGGCAGGGGGAGGGCGAGCAGGGAAGTCAACGGGGGTACAAAGACGAGGACATGACAAGTTGAGGGGCAGCGTAATGACACATCAAACAGCAGAGAGAGCGGAAGTCAAACATGAGACAAAGGGACACTACGCTTCAAAATGAAGTGGAATATCTAAATTACTGTTTATGGCCTGTGGATGGACAGAGAGAATACAGAGTGATGTGGTGGCTCTAAAATGGGAGACATAATGGTGCATGTGTGTGTGTGGCTCTTTCACACTGATGTACCGTTGATCTTTCCAGACAGACCCAGGGGAGTTTGTGTGCGTGACAGAAAAGAGAAAGAGAGACAGACAGATAAGAGTGTGACCGTGTGTGTGTCTGTCTGTCTGTGTGTGTGTGTCTTCTCCCCCAGCACCAGGTCAGGACACGCACTCTCAGCCACAGCCCCCCATACCAGCAGCCCCTTAACACGGTGTGTCTAATGCTGCTATTAAGTGTTTGGGGGGTTAGCAGCGTGTGTCCGCAGGTTTTTGGTTGGGGAGCGTGAAGAGTCACCTATCCCGACAGCTGTGGCGCAAAAGGAGACAGAAGCCTAGAGAGGAAGTAGCGCATCGCTGCAGACGCCACTAAAAGGCATTGCGATTCACCCGTGTCCCGGGCTACGCTGCCTTCTGATTGGCTAGATCTGTCCCTGTGGTTAATGTATTGTGTTAATGTGGGCAGACAGGACACAGGCACCTGTGCTCAGACTCTAAAGGGCAAAGAGTGTTGTCTTTAGGATGGGACTGTGTTATAAAAAGTCTCCAAAACAGAGTTCGTGAAGCAACTGAACTAAATGACTATCGCCCGTAGCACTCACTTCTGTCACCATGAAGTGCTTTGAGAGGATAGTTAAACTTCTTAGAGCTAGGGTCTATTTTCCTGAATTTCCGCCTGACTGATGTGCCCAAAGTAAATTGCCTGTTACTCAGGCCCAGAAACCAGGATATACATATAATTGATAGCATTGGATAGAAAACACTTTGAAGTTTGTGGAAATGTTAAAATAATGTATGAGACTACAGTTTGCCCACTGACAAACAAATGATCAGTCTATAATTTTAATGGTAGGTTTATTTGAACAGTGAAAGACAGAATAACAACAAAAAAAATCCAGAAAAACGCATGTCAAAAATGTTATAAATTGATTTGCATTTTAATAAGGGACATGTATTTGACCCCTCAGCAAAACATGACTTTGTACTTGTTGGCAAAACCCTTGTTGGCAATCAGAGGTCAGATGTTTCTTGTAGTTGGCCACCAGGTTTGCACACATCTCAGGAGGGATTTTGTCCCACTCCTCTTTGCAGATCTTCTCCAAGTCATTAAGGTTTTGAGGCTAACGTTTGGCAACTCGAACCTTCTGCTCCCTCCACAGATTTTTTTTTATGGGATTAAGGACTGGAGACTGGCTAGGCCACTCCAGGACCTTAACCTTTTGCGTGTAGGTGGCAGTATTTAAATTTTTGGCAAAAAATACAAACGTACCCATTTGAAACTGCCTATTTCTCAGCACCAGAAACTAGAATATGCATATAATTGTCAGATTAGGATAGAAAACACTAAAGTTTCCCAAACTGTAAAAATATTGTCTGTGCGTACAACAGAACTGATATTGCAGGAGAAAACCTGAGGAAAATCCAATCAGGAAGTGCCTCTTATTTTGAAACCTCTCTGTTCCTATGCATGCCTATCCACCATTTAAATGGATATCAACCAGATTCCTTTTTCTATGGCTTCCCTAAGGTGTCAACAGTCTTTAGACATAGTTTCAGGCTTTTATCTTGAAAAATGAGCATGAAAGTTCACATTGCGTAAGTGGATAGGTGGGGGCTCTTAGAGTGAGTTTTGTGCTACAGAGTAAAGCGGCCATTGTTTCTCCCGGTGTTATTGAAAAAACCTACACACCCTGTTGATATGTTATCGAATATATATTTTAAAAACAACCTGGTGATTGATTATAAAAAACGCTGGACATGTTTCTGTGGAAATTATAGATATTATTTGGAATATACGTCTGCGTTGTCTTTCCTGTGGATTTCTGAACATAACGGAGGCATTTTGGGTATAAAAATAATCTTTATGGAACAAAGGGAACATTTGTTGTGTAACTGGGAGTCTCGTGAGTGAAAACATCCAAAGATCATCAAAGGTAAACGATTCATTTGATTTCGTTTCTGATTTTCGCAGCAGTCTCGTTCTCAGTCACGCACGTTCACATGAGAGATATCTCGTTTCATTGCTTTTCTACAGACAATGGAATTCTCCGGTTGGAACATTATTGAACATTTATGATAAAAACATCCTAAAGATTGATTTTATACTTAGTTTGACAAGTTTCTTCGACCTGTAATATAACTTTTTGAACTTTTCGTCCGACTGGACCTGAACGCGCTTTTGGATTTGTTTACCAAACGCCCTAACAAAAGAAGCTATTTGGACATAAATGCACATTAATTATGGACATTATCAATCAAAACAAAAATGTATTTTGGAACTGAGATTCCTGGGAGTGCATTCTGATGAAGATCATCAAAGGTAAGTGAATATTTTTAATGCTATTTATGACTAATGTTGACTGGCCAACATGGTGGATATTTCTTTTGGCTGGTTTGGGCCCTGAGCGCCGTACTCAGATTATGCTTTTTCCATGTTTTTTTTAAAATCTGACACAGCGGTTGCATTAAGGAGAAGTATCTAAAGTCCCATGCATAACACTTGAATTGTCATCAACATTTATAATGAGTATTTCTGTGAATTCATGTGGCTCTCTGCAAAAACATAGCATGTTTTTGAACTGCTGAACATAACACACCAATGTAAAATTCGATTTTTGGATATAACTATGCACTTTATCGAACAAAACATACATGTATTGTGTAACATGAAGTCCTATGAGTGTCATCTGATGAAGATCATCAAAGGTTAGATCATCTATTTGTGCTTTTTGTGACTCCTCTCTGGCTGGAAAACAGCAGGGTTTTTCTGTGGCTTGGTGGTGACCTGTCATAATTGTTTGTGGAGCTTTCACTGTAAAGCATTTTGAAATCAGACACTGTGGCTGGATTAAGGATAATTCTATCTTTAAAATGGTGCCTAATACTTTGAGAAATTTGATTTATGAGATTGCTGTTGATTTGTATTTGGCGCCCTGCAATTTCATTTGCTGTTGGCGAGGGGTTCTGCTAGCGGAATCCCAGTCCTAGACAGGTTAAACGATTTAAGATACTTGTATGTTCATAAATGTTTAATATTGCGATTATTCATTTGAATTGCGAACCCTCAAATTTCACCGGATGTTGTTGACAGGTGTCCCGCTAGCGGTGTCCCGCTACCTAACCCCACCTTCACTTACACCCTAGACCCACTGGAACCCCACCTTACCTTACACCCTAGACCCACTCGAATTTTCATCCCGCCCCAACAGATCCACAGATGACGCAATCGCCATCGCACTGCACAATCCCATCTGGACAGAAGGAATACCTATGTAAGAATGCTGTTCGTCGACTAAAGCTCAGCCCACAACACCATCGTTCCCTCCATGCTCATCACTAAGCTCAGGGCCCTGGGTCTGAACCCTGCTCTGCGCAACTGGGTCTTGGACATCCTGATAGGCCTACCCAAGGTAGAAGGTAGACAAAAAAACCTCCACCACGCTGATCCTCAACATGTGTGCCCAACAACAGTGCGTGCTCTGCCCCCTCCTGTACTGCCAACTCAGTCATCAAGTTTGCTGACAACACAACAGTGCCGGATTACCAATAACAACGAGACAGGTGAGGGCCCTGGCAGTATGGTGCCAGGAAAATAACCTCTCCCTGATTGTGGACTTCAGGAGACAGCAGAGAGAACATGCCCCCCTCCACATCGATGGGGCTGCAGTGGAGAAAGTGAAAAGCTTCAAGATCCTCGGCGTGCACATTACTGACAACCTGAAAATGTCCATCCACAAAGACAGTGTGATGAAGCAGGCGTAAACTTTACAGATGCACCATTGAGAGCATCATGTCGGGCTGTATCACCACATGTTATGGCAATTGCATCGTCCACAACCGCAGGGCTCTGCAGAGGGTGGTGCGCTCAGCCCAATGTATCACCGGGGGCACACTGCCTGCCCTCCAGGATATCCACAGCACCAGGCATCACAGGAAGGCCAACAAGAGCATCAAGAACCTCAGCCACCCGAGCCACGGTCTATTTACTCCGCTACTATCTAGAAGCCGGAGAAAGTACAGCTACATCAAAGCTGGGACCGACAGACTGAAAAACATCTATCTCCAGGCCATCAGGTAACTAGTCACCACTAGCCGACCTTCGCCCAGTACCCTGAACTTAATCACTGTTACTAGGCAGCTACCACTCAGTACTTTCTGCACCTTAGAGACTGCTGGCCTATGTCATTGAACACTGGTCACTTTACTTATGTTTACATGTTGTTTTACCCATGTCATACAGTATGTATATACTGTGTTCTAGTCAAGGCTCATCCTATATAACTACTGCTGTACACACCTTCTCTATTCATATACTGCCCATACATTCTATACGCACCATTACATACAGTGCCTTCAGAAAGTATTCACACACTGTGAATTTTCACACATTTTGTTGTGTTACAACCTGATTTTAAAATTATTAAATGTAGTTTTGGTCATTGGCCTACAAACAGCACCCCATAATGTCAAAGTGGAATTACATTTTCAAAAGTTTTACAATTACATTCAAAATGAAAAGCGGAAATGTGAGTCAATAAGTATTCAACCCCTTTCTTATGGTAAGCCTAAATGTCACGATCGTCGTAATAACATACGGACCAAAGCGCAGCGTGATATGGGTTCCACATATTTATTGAAGTAAACGCACAAAAAGAATAAAGAACGAACAAAACGTGAAGTAAATGAAGTGCTCCCAGGCAACTACACATAAACAAGATCCCAAAAAACACAATGGGGAAATGGCTGCCTAAATATGATCCCCAATCAGAGACAACGATAAACAGCTGCCTCTGATTGGGAACCATACCAGGCCAACATAGAAATGAACAACCTAGATTTACCCCCCCCAGCCACACCCCGACCTAACCAAAATAGAGAATAAAAAGGCTCTCTATGGTCAGGGCATGACACAATATACGTTCAGGAGTAACCATTTGCTTTAGAAGTCACAATAAGTTGGATGGACTCACTCTGGGTGCCACAATAGTGTTTAAAATACAATTATCTCTAAGGTCCCTCAGTCGAGCAGTGAATTTCAAAACACAGATTCAACCGAAAAGACCAGGGAGGTTTTCCAATGCCTCGCAAAGAAGAGCACCTATTGGTAGAGGGGTAAAAAAATAAAAAAACGGACACGGTATATCTCTTTGAGCATGGTGAAGTTCTTATTAACACTTTGGATGGTGAATCAATACACCCAGTAGCTACATAGATGCAGAAGTGCTTCCTAATTCAGTTGTCAGAGAAGAAGGAAACCGCTCATGGGGTTTGACCATGAGGCCAAAACAGTTACAGAGTTAAATGGCTACGATGAGAACAAACGTAGTTACTCCACGATACTAACCTAATTGACAGAGTGAAAAGAGGAAGCCTGTACAGAATAAAAATATTCCAAAACATGCAACCAGTTTGCAATAAGGCACTAAAGTAATACTGCAAAAAATGTGGCAAAGCAACTCCCTTTTTGTCCTGAAAACAAAGTGTCATCTTTGGGACAAGTACTATACAATACCTTACTGAGTAAGTACCACTCGCCATATTTGCAAGTATAGTGGTGGCTGCATCATGTTATGGGTATCCGGGGAGTTTTTCAAGATACAAAAGAAACTAAATGGAGCCAAGCACAGGAAAAAATATTGAGGAAAACTTGGTTCAGTCTGCTTTCCACCAGACATTGTGAGATGAAATCCCCTTTCAGCAGGACAATAACCTAAAACTCAAGGCCAAATTTACACTGGTTGCTTACCAAGAAGACATTGAATGTTCCTGAGTGGCCGAATAACAGTTTGACTTAAATCTACTTCCAAATATATGGTAAGACCTGAAAAGGGTTGTTTAGCAAGGATCAACAAACTATTTGAAGGAACTTTAAGAATTTTGTAAAGAATAATGGTCAAATGTTGCACAATCAAGGTGTTCAAAGCTCTTAGAGACTTACCAAGAAAGACTCACATCTGTATGGATTTTAACATGTATTGACTCAGGGGATTGAGTACTTATCTAATTGTTTTATTGTCCACTAATTAAAACATTCTTGAATTTTTCTTCCACTTTGACATTAGAGTATTTTGTGTAGATCATTGATAAAAAATTACTATTCAACCCATTTTAATCCCAGATTATAACGCAAAGAAATGTGGAAAAAGTCAAGGGGTGTGAATACTTTCTGAAGGCACTGTAGAGATAAGGAGAGATCTCGTCTCTGAACTTTGCATTCAATGTTATCTATTCATGGAAAATAATAGGCTGTATATGCCTCCTCCAGATTGCATGTTACCAGTACACCCAGGTGTCTGTTCATTTCCACTTAAATGCACTTTCTAAGCTTGAGAAGTCATAATTAGAATTCTCCAAATTCCCTTTGAATCTCAGAGACTCACAGCTGTAATCGCTCCTAAAGGTGCTTCTACAAAGTATTGACTAAGAGATAACGTATGTAAATTAGATATGAATTTAATTTTCAATAAATTAGCAAACGTCTACATTTGTTTCACTTTGTCATTATAAGGAGTATTGTGTGTAGATGGGTGAGAAAACAACAAAATGTGTAATAAGTCCAGGGGTATGAATGCTTTCTGAAGCCACTGAACAAAGACAGTAAACGCAACAATTTCAAATATTTTACTGACATATATAAGTTCGTATAAGGACATCAGTTAATTGTAATAAATTAATTATGCCCTACTATGGAGTTTACATGACTGGGAGTACAGATTTGCATCTGTTGGTCACAGATACCTTTAAAAAAGAAGCAGGGGCGTGGATCGGAAAACCAGTCAGTATCTGGTGTGACCACTTGCCTCATGCAGCACAACATCTTCTTCGCACACAGTTGATCAAGCTGTTTACTGTGGCCTGTGGAATGTTGTCCCACTCCTCTTCAATGGCTGTGCGAAGTTGATGGATATTGGCGGGAACTGGAACACACTCATCCCAAACATGTTCAATGGGTGACATGTCTGGTGAGTATGCAGGCCATGGAAGAAATGGGACATTTTAAGCTTCCAGGAATTGTGTACAGATCCTTGCGACATGGGGCTGTGCATTATCATGCTGAAACATGAGCTGATGGCGGTGGATGAATGGCACGACAATGGGCCTCAGGATCTTGTCACGGTTTCTCTGTGCATTCAAATTGAATATGATTGTGTTGATTGTCCGTAGCTTATGCCTGCCCATGCCATAATCCCACCGCCACCATGGGGCACTCTGTTCACAACGTTTACATTAGCAAACTGCTCACCCACACAATGCCATCTGCCCGGTACAGTTGAAACCAGGATTCATCCATGAAGGGCACACTTCTTCAGCGTGCCAGGGCCATCAAAAGTGAGCATTTGCCTACAGAAGTTGGTTACGATATCAAACTACAGTCAGGTTAAAATCCTGGTGAGGACAACGAGCATGCAGATGAGCTTCCGTGAGGTGGTTTCTGATAGTTTCTGCAGAAATTCTTCAGTTGTGCTACCCATAATTTAATTTGCTATCTGGGGGCTGGTCTCAGACAATCCCGCAGGGCTGGGCTGGGCTGGTGTGGTTACATGTGGTCTACCACTTTAAATATTCACTTACCTTTGATGATCTTCATCAGAATGCACTCCCAGGAATCCTAGTTCCATCATAAATGTTTCATTTGTTCGATAATGTCCATCAGTTATGTCCAAATATCTTCTTTTGTTAGGGCGTTTGGTAAACAAATCCAAAAGCGCATTACTGTTGACATTTAGTTGCTTTGGGAAGTGAAACATAACTAATATCACCCTGTATCTTCAATGGGGGCTGAGTTGAAAAACTACAAACCTCAGATTTCCCACTTCCTGGTTGGATTTTTTCTCTGGTTTTTGCCTGCCATATGAGTTCTGTTATACTCACAGACATAATTCAAACAGTTTTAGAAACTTCAGAGTGTTTTCTATCTATCCAAATGTACTAATTATATGCATATTCTAGCTTTTACGGCTGAGTAGCAGGCAGCTTAATTTGGGCAAGTTTTTCATCCAAGCTACCCAATACTGCCCCCTACCCCAAAGCAGTTAACATGGACACAACTTAATAGAGCTGCTGTCCAATTTATCATTTTGGTTTAGTTCTACCATTTGAAAGTTGAAATTCATATTTTATTCACATTTTAGTACAATTTTGAGTCAAAACATGACACCCACCCTGTTTTCAAGAATATGCTGTATCTAAAATAATGGCGGACACAACACAAACACCTCAGATGAGGTGAAATAAGGTGTAAACCACAAGCTATGTGTAAATCTGAGATTTAGCCATTTTTGATAATTAGAGTTTAAAGGTAAAAAATAGTATCTATTTTTTTTCTCCAATAAATTATACAATTGTTTGACAATCCTGTTTGTAAGCTTCCAAATGATATCAAAATCAACATTTTGTCTTACCAAGGACCAAAATAAGGATGTCTCATTGTCATTGGGGCCCCCCAAAAAAGGCAAAATGGGTCAACTTTGAGGACCTATAACTCGGGTTGGTCAGTCAAGTCCTTTATTTGCTTTGACATTTTCTACCATGGACCATGGACAAACATGTAGAACTAGGTAAAGTTGAGTTACATTTAATGCTGAGCGATTAACCAACATACAGTTGAAGTCGGAAGTTTACATACACTTATGTTGGAGTCATTAAAACTCGTTTTTCAACCACTCCACAAATTTCTTGATAACAAACTATAATTTTGGCAAGTCGGTTAGGACATCTGCTTTGTGCATGACACAAGTCATTTTTCCAATGACAGTTTACAGACAGATTAATCCACTGTATCACAGTGCGTTCCAGTGCGTCAGAAGTACACTAAGTTGACTGTGCCTGTAAAATTCCTGAAAATTATGTCATTGCTTTAGAAGATTCTGATAGGCTAATTGACATCATTTTAGTCAATTGGAGGTGTACCTGTGGATTTATTTCAAGACCTACCTTCAAACTCTTAGTTTTTTACCCCCTTTTTCCCCCCAATTCCGTGGTATCCAATTGTTAGTAGCTACTATCTTGTCTCATCGCTACAACTCCCATACGGGCTCGGGAGAGACGAATGTCGAAAGTCATGCGTCCTCCGATACACAACCCAACCAAGCCAAGCCGCACTACTTCTTAACACAGCGCGCATCGAACCTGGAAGCCAGCCACACCAATGTGTTGGAGGAAACACAGTGTACCTGGCAAACTTGGTTAGCGTGCACTGCACCCGGCCCGCCACAGGAGTCGCTGGTGCACAATGAGACAAGGATATCCCTACCGGCCAAACCCTCCCTAACCTGGATGACGCTAGGCCAATTGTGCGTCGCCCCACGGACCTCCCTGGGCACGAACCCAGGGTCTCTGGTGGCACAGCTGGCGCTGCAGTACAGCACCCTTAACCACTGCGCCAACCGGGAGGCCCTACCTTCAAACTCAGTGCCTCTTTGCTTGACATCATGAGAAAATCAAAAGAAATCAGCCAAGACCTCAGAAAAACATTGTAGACCTCCACAAGTCTGGTTCATCCTTGGGAGCAATTTCCAAACGCCTGAAGGTACCACGTTTATCTGTACAAACAATAGTCCACAGGGACGCAAACCAGTCACCTTTTGGCCAAATTGGGGGGGCTTTGGATCGCCACTGGCTTTATGCGAACAAGTGCCGTGCGTTTGGAGCAATACTGGCTGTATCCAAGGCTCAGCCAATCGTTCACATAACAACAGAATGCAGCACACGACTGAAGAAAGAAGAGACAACCAATTTTACTAGTTACAGAATCAGAGCTCGCTGAAAGAGCAGAGAGTGGAATGGCAGTTTACCAACTACAGCAACACGTCCCCTGAAGATAACGAAGAGGTAGGCGAGAAGCCTGACCACAGAGACGTGGGTGAGAAGGTGATGAAGCATACTTCATGAGCTGTAACCGAAAAACAACTGGCAGTTGGAGAGAAACAAGTATTGTTCGCATTGTTAAGTATCTTGCTACAATAGCTGGATCGAATTCTCCGTTAGCTAGCCAGAGAAATGTTGAGCAACATTAGCCAACTTAACTCATCAAATAATTAAATTTATGGTGTGGAAATTAGCTGGCTAATAATGTCAGACAGCTAACGTTATGAGAGATAATGAGGTGAAATGAGACATTGCTTCCAAGTGAATTCAGGAATCAAGTGTAGCTGGAGCTGGGCCTGGCTTAAACTGGAAGCCACTATAAAGTTGAAAGGAATACCACCCCCTCTTTCTCATTTCTTCAATACAGTGGATTAAAAGGGGTATGCCAGGTGTACTCTCTGCCTGAAAGAGATCAATTGTAGGGTATCATGCTCTGCTGGCACATTGTTGAACAGATGTCCACAGGCAGAAAGTGTACAATGTAATAATGTGCAGTGCAGCCGAAATATATTGTTTTAGTTGTGTTGAATTTGACAGTAATACGGGTGTGAGTGAGGGGGGATTATTACATTTTTTACTCAGTAAATGTTATTTTTGCAGGCATGTAGCCTTGTGCACTTGTTCAACATCTACTATAGTGACCACTATAATAGAGCAAACATAGAATGCCTGTTTCATTCTATTTCTTCTTTAAGATGTTTTTTCCCCAAGTGCAATATCTAGATGTGTGTGGTCACAAGCGTTCTATTATAAAGGTGGTTATGGCTAACTGCAATATTAGTGTATTGTTTTTTCTCAAGACTTGAGTGTAATTTGCAGTAAAGTCTAGGCAACAAATAACATTGGATTGCTTTCTTTACATGTTTTTTAGCTGTGAGTTACGTTCACATTAACCACTTTTTATTTTACACACCGAGACTGATCATGTAGATCATATTCTTTGTTTAATTAGTTAAAACCTGCATTTCTCCATACAGGCATTTTTTGCATGTTTCAGTGCAAAAAAAATTGTCATCTTTTT
Organism: Oncorhynchus tshawytscha; assembly: GCF_018296145.1. Taxonomy (NCBI): domain Eukaryota; kingdom Metazoa; phylum Chordata; class Actinopteri; order Salmoniformes; family Salmonidae; genus Oncorhynchus; species Oncorhynchus tshawytscha. Next base: position 2,113,532 of record NC_056454.1, on the reverse strand, counting down.
GGGCCCTCACCAGTTTGCATCCCTGATTCCACCCTTGGAAAACACTACTAAACAAAAAATAGAATTGTTGATATGCCTAACTCACTCTCTGTTTGTGTTGGCAGCAATGATGAATGTGTATAAATCATCTATGGTTGGTTAGTTGGTTCTCAGCCAGTCTCAGCCGCCTAGCAATCTTACAGCCAATTTACTGATGCTACTTAGACAACAGCAAGCTGACAGTATTCAAATGCCCATGTTAGGTATGGTTAGCTAGCCAGTCTAATAGAGATCAATACAATGATTAACTTGTGTATTGTTTTGTATTTTGTTGTAGGTGGTACAGAATCTGATTCCACAAACATGTGGATCCAACCCCTTAACTCTGCACAAGGTGAAGGTAAGTTGGCCAAAATATTAACAAAATGATGGCTAAGATAGCTCAGTTTACACTTAGCATGGTATAAACATGAATTTGGTAGTGTTTGTATGGTTTGTGTTGGTTAAAGGTAGCCTGAGGGCCTTCCAGACAATGTAATCAATTTAGTCTACCCCTCTTCTATTTTTACCTTTTCGTTTTCTAAAACACAGGTTATCTGGAGTCATTCCACAGTGGCCTGCTGAAAAATATCCTAAAGCGGGAGCATTTTGGGTACACAAGCATGAGGGAAGAACACCTTGTGGTTATGGAACATAGCAAAATTGTGGGACAGAAACCAGCGAGGGACACTGAAAGGTATAAATCAACACTACAACAGTAATGACACAACCACCTCATTCTTCTCTCTGCACATTTTCTAAACACAATACAAAGTCTACAAAATGTCCCTGCAAATGGCTACTATTGACAAGAATGACCTGGGAGAGGTAAACGTACATAACTTTGAGATGAGGAAGGGGTTTTTGTTTGTGCAGGGTTGTGGCTGTAAATGACAGTAAATGTATGGTTGTGTATGAGAGCGATTGAGGTGCCATTTCTCCTCAATCTCCCCTACACAACAAGTCATACTGTGTAAAACCTGCTTTCCTAAGTCTTTTCACCTCTTTAGCCTCCCCCTTCCCATTTTAATGATCTTTCCTCTCAAAAGTGGCTCCCAATGTCCCCTCATTGTCGCAAAACAGTATGCTAGCCAGTCCCATTTCGTTGACAACTTTACCAACAAAGGCGTGTTGCCCAATGTCCCTTCTACAAAAAGTTTAAAATGCCAACACCACATCCACGTCTTTCCAGGAGACGTGCAGTACCAGCAAATTTTCTGTAAGAGGACCAAACAGTTGGTGGTTAAGAAGCCCTACACGACTTTCGGCACAGTCTTATCCAGCTGGCCATTCACCGTAGACAGGATAAGTATTTTCATCCTCAATTACAACATTTTCCGTAAAGAAAGAACAGCTAAAGCGGTCGGAATTGCAATCTACTGTAGAGATAGCCAGCAAAGTTCTGTCATACTTTCCAGGTCTATGCCCAAACAGTTAGAGTTTCTACTTTTAAAGATCCATCTCTCCAGAAATAAGTCCCTAATTGTTGCCACTTGTTAGACCCCCTCAGCTCCCAGCTGTGCCCTGGACACCATATGTGAATAGATTGCCCCCCATCTATCATCAGACTTGGTACTGATAGATGACCTAATTTGGCTTAACACCCCGGCCGTCCGACAGTCCTAAACTAGATGCCCTCAATCTCACACAAATTATCACAGAACCTACCAGGTACAACCCCAAATCCGTAAACATATGGACCCTCAAAGATATAATCCTGACCAACTTGCCCTCTAAATACACCTCTGCTGTTTTCATTTCCTTTTTTAAAACCAGGATCACTGCCTCATTGCCTGCGTCCGTTATGGGTCCACAGTCAAACGACCACCCATCATCACTGTCAAACTCTCCCTAAAACACTTCCGCGAGCAGGCCTTTCTAATCGACCTGGCCCGGGTATCCTGGAAGGATATTAACCTCATCCCGTCAGTAAAGGATGCCTGGTTGTTCTTTAAAAGTAATTTCCTCAACATCTTAAATAAGAATACCCCTTTCAAAAAATGTAGAACTAAGAACAAATATAGCCTTTGGTTCAAGTCCAGACTTGACTGCCCTTGACCAGCACAAAAACACCCTGTGGCGTACTGCACTAGCATCAAATAGTCCCCGCGATATGCAACTTTTCAGTGAAGTCAGGAACCAATACACACAGTCAGTTAGGAAAGTAAATGCTAGCTTTTACAAACTGAAATTTGCATCCTGCAGCACTAATTCCAAAAAGTTTTGGGACAATGTAAAGTCCATGGGAAATAAGAGTATCTCCTCCAAGCTGCCCACTGCACTGAGACTTGGAAACACTGTCAACACTGATAAATCCACGATAATCGAGCATTTCAATAAGCATTTCTCTACGGCTGCCCATGCTTTCCACCAGGCTACCCCAACTCCGGCCAACACCTCTACAAGCCCTGTAGCAACTGGCCCAAGCCACCCCACTTCTCCAACACCCAAATCCAGACAGCTGATGTTCTGAAAGAGCTGCACAATCTAGATCCCTACAAATCAGCTGGGCTAGACAATCTGGACGAACTCTTCCTAAAATTATCCGCCGCCATTGTTGCAATGCCTAATACTAGTCTGTTCAACCTCTCTTTCCTATCTGAGATTGAGATCTGAGGTCTGAGATTCCTAAAGATTGGAAAGTGGCCGCGGACATCCCCCTCTTCAAAGGGGGAGAAACTCTAGACCCAAACTGTTACAGACCTATATCCATCCTGCCCTGCCTTTCTAAAGTCTTCAAAATCCAAGTGAATAAACAAATCACCAACCATTTCGAATCCCACCGTAACTTCTCCGCTATGCAATCTGGATTCAGAGCTGGTCACGAGTGCACCTCAGCCACGCTCAAGATCCGAAACGACATCATAACCGCCATCGATTAAAGACAGTACTGTGCAGCCATCTTCATTGACCTCGCCTAGACTTTCGATTCTGTCAATCACCATATTCTTATCGGCAGACTCAACAGCTTTGGCTTCTCTAATGACTGCCTCGCCTGGTTCACTAACTTCCTCTCAGATATAGTGCAGTGTTTTAAATTGGAGGGCCTGTTGTCCAGATCCCTGGCAGTCTCTATGGGGGTGCCACAGGGTTCAATTCTCGGGCAGACTGTTTTCTCTGTATATATCAATGATGTCGCTCTTTCTGCGGGTCATTCTTTCATCCAACTTTCCCAGACGACACCATTCTGTATACTGGCCCTTCTTTGTACACTGTGTTATACAACACTCCTTCCATGGCCTCGAACTGCTCTTAACTGCTAGTATAACAAAATGCATGCTCTTCAAACGATCGCTGCCCACACCCGCCCTCCCAACTAGCATCACTACTCTGGACGGTTATGACTTAGAATATGTGGACAACTATAAATACCTAGGTGTCTAGCTAGACTGTAAACTCTCCTTCCAGACTCACATTAAGCATCTCCAATCCCAAAATGAAATCTAGAATCGGCTTCCTAGTTTGCAACAAAGCCTCCTTCACTCATGCTGCCAAACTTACCCTCGTAAAACTGACTACACTACCGATCCTTGACTTCGATCCTTGACACTCTACTCAGCAAATTCGATGTAGTCTATCACAGTGCTATCCGTTTTGTCACCAAAGCCCCATATACTACCCACCACTGCGAAGTGTGTATTGTCTCATTGGCTGGTCCTCGCTACATATTAGTCACCAAACCCACTGGCTCCAGGTCATCTATAAGTCTTTGCTAGGTATAGCTCCACCTTATCTCAGCTCACTGGTCACCATAACAACACCCACCCATACCACACGCTCCAGCAGGTATATCTCACTGGTCATCCCCATAGACAACACTTCCTTTGGCGGCCTTTCCTTCCAGTTCTCTGCTGCCAATGACTGGAACGAATTACAAAAATTGCTGAAGTTGGAGACTTATATCTCCCTTACTAACTTTAAGCATCAGCTATCTGAGCAGCTTACCAATCGCTGCAGCTGTATACAACCCATCTGTAAATTTCCCATCCAACTACCGACCTCATCCCTATACTGTTTTTATTTACTTTTTTTGCTCTTTTGCACACCAGTATCTCTACTTTCACATCATTATCTGCACATCTATCACTCCAGTGTTAATCTGCTAAATTGTAATTACTTCGCTACTATGGCCTATTTATTGCCTACCTCCTCACGCCATTTGTACACACTGTATATAGACTTCATTTTTTTCTATTGGGTTATTGACTGTACGGTTGTTTATTCCATGGGTAACCCTGTGTTGTTGTTTGTGTGCACTGCTTTGCTTTATCTTGGTCAGGTCACAGTTGTAAATGAGAACTTGTTCTCAACTAGCTTACCTGGTTAAATAAAGGTGAAATAAAAACAAAAAAAATCTCTGAATGTTATGTAAATTACAGAAACATGGCTTATTGTCAGGTCAACAAAACATATTGTTTATATTAAAAAACAAATATAGCAGTAGCAAGCTTACCTCCGGTCCTCGTTCTCATTCTCATCTTCGTGCTCTCCCTCCCAAACTGAACATCAGTAGACCTAGTCCAGCCGCACAGATATTGCATTTTTTGCACATTGTGGAAGAAGCTTTTGACTCACCTCCTGAAGTGTCACTGTACAGAGTACAGTAATTGTTTAGGCAGCACAAAAGGGTTTACATCAGCTAGAGCGGGGTAGGTCGGGGCTCATGATTGGGAATGCCTATCCATTCCATTGTGTAATGCAGTGTATCCTAGTTTTCTACACACCATGCCAGCAGTGCAAAAACTCAGGAAGTACATTTTCATAGAAGTATAACTTTGCCCTGTGCTTCTCCAAGCATGCTCTTCGTATAGCCTAGGCTTATATAGGCAATGGACAATTTTGAGACCACACTAGCCACACTTAATATTGTCAGGGATCAGAATGAGAGGAATCAGGGATGAGAGGCATCAGTCGGGCAACCATCGAGATGCAACTAATTCGTAGACCCTGAGCAATATGACATGTAATTGATTACAAACTATATGACCTTCCCCTAGACTAAATAAAAACAATACTAAACCCTCCCCTTGACTGAAATTGAAAAGGCATGACCCTCCCAATTTCCTCAGGGTAACAATTGTGTACATTTCGACCACTCCCTTAAGTACAGAGATAGGAGTACATAGATAACGTTGCCTGGCTGCTACTGCCTGGGCAGAGATGCCATGATAATGTAATCAAATAAAAACCAATGTGTACCTGGCAGAGACATCATAATATTTTCAATGTTTTGGCAATTTAATGTTCACTATTTCTGCCATTGGAATTTCCATTAAAAAACTCAAACATAAATGTATATGTAATGATTTCATAATGCATTTAATGTTTAAAATGTGTTTATCAAAACCGAAATCGAAAACTGTGTTTATTTTTTAAATAATCGAACTCAAACCAAACAAGAAAAGCCCTAATTGCTCAGCACAAGTTCTCATCAAAAAGGATGCGGTCGGAAAGTTCCCCTTTTCTGGTGTCATGTGCAACAACCCTGCACAGACTGCACACATACATTTACTGATGGTGATGAACTTATATTGAAATAAAGATGCAGGCTACTTATTTCAAATAGGAGAATAGCACATGAACGTAGGCTAATATCAGTGTAAAAGCCTCCTACCCATAGAGGGCACATTCAGGGATACAGAATGTGGACACAGACAGACAGGCAAATTGACAGACAACCAAAAGCACCGCCTGTGGTTTTTGTACATTGATCCTTCTTTTGTAATCCTATGATTGGGATAGATCAAAACCAGATGACCAGACTCGGCTATCTAACAATAAAATGCCTAAGGCCTCCCAGTCCTAAGGCTTTGGGTTCCGGTGTTGGTCCACACATTTAAACCAACAGGCCAGGATGATAGACAGACAGTGGAGTCAGGTGGATACATAGCCCTACCTTTTAAGGCTGACTGAATACAAATCTGTAGAGATGAGGCGCTTTGCCCGGAAAAGCCAGGCAGTGCTTTCCGAAAGGCTATTTGCTACATCGTGCACCACTCCCTAGCATTCTTCTTGCCAATGTCCAGTCTCTTGACAACAAGGTTGATGAAATCCTAGCAAGGGTAGCATTCCAGAGGGACATCAGAGACTGTAACGTTCTTTGCTTCACGGAAACATGGCTAACTGGAGAGACGCAATCCGAAGCGGTGCAGCCAGCGGGTTTCTCCACGCATCGCGCCGACAGAAACGAACATCTTTCTGGTAAGAAGAGGGGCGGGGGCGTATGCCTTATGGCCAACGTGACATGTTGTGATGAAAGAAACATACAGGAACTCAAATCCTTCTGTTCACCTGATTTAGAATTCCTCACAATCAAATGTAGACCGCATTATCTACCAAGAGAATTCTCTTTGATTATAATCACAGCCGTATATATCCCCCAAGCAGACACATCGATGGCTCTGAACGAACTTTATTTAACTCTCTGCAAACTGGAAACGATTTATCCGGAGGCTGCATTCATTGTAGCTGGGGATTTTAACAAGGCTAATCTGAAAACAAGACTCCCTAAATTTTATCAGCATATCGATTGCGCAACCAGGGGTGGAAAGACCCTGGATCATTGTTACTCTAACTTCCGCGACGCATATAAGGCCCTGCCCCGCCCCCTTTCGGAAAAGCTGACCACGACTCCATTTTGTTGATCCCTGCCTACAGACAGAAACTAAAACAAGAAGCTCCCACGCTGAGGTCTGTCCAACGCTGGTCCGACCAAGCTGACTCCACACTCCAAGACTGCTTCCATCACGTGGACTGGGAGATGTTTCGTTTGCGTCAGACAACAACATTGACGAATACGCTGATTCTGTGTGCGAGTTCATTAGAACGTGCGTTGAAGATGTCATTCCCATAGCAACGATTAAAACATTCCCTAACCAGAAACCGTGGATTGATGGCAGCATTCGTGTGGAACTGAAGGCGCGACCCACTGCTTTTAATCAGGGCAAGGTGTCTGGTGACATGACTGAATACAAACAGTGCAGCTATTCCCTCCGCAAGGCTATCAAACAAGCTAAGCGCCAGTACAGAGACAAAGTAGAATCTCAATTCAACGGCTCAGACACAAGAGGCATGTGGCAGGGTCTACAGTCAATCACGGACTACAGGAAGAAACCCAGCCCAGTCACGGACCAGGATGTCTTGCTCCCAGGCAGACTAAATAACTTTTTTGCCCGCTTTGAGGACAATACAGTGCCACTAACACGGCCTGCAACAAAAACATGCGGTCTCTCCTTCACTGCAGCCGAAGTGAGTAAGACATTTAGACGTGTTAACCCTCGCAAGGCTGCAGGCCCAGACGGCATCCCCAGCCGCGCCCTCAGAGCATGCGCAGACCAGCTGGCCGGTGTGTTTACGGACATATTCAATCAATCCCTATACCAGTCTGCTGTTCCCACATGCTTCAAGAGGGCCACCATTGTTCCTGTTCCCAAGAAAGCTAAGGTAACTGAGCTAAACGACTACCGCCCCGTAGCACTCACATCCGTCATCATGAAGTGCTTTGAGAGACTAGTCAAGGACCATATCACCTCCACCCTACCTGACACCCTTGACCCACTCCAATTTGCTTACCGCCCAAATAGGTCCACAGACGATGCAATCTCAACCACACTGCACACTGCCCTAACCCATCTGGACAAGAGGAATACCTATGTGAGAATGCTGTTCATCGACTACAGCTCGGCATTCAACACCATAGTACCCTCCAAGCTCGTCATCAAGCTCGAGACCCTGGGTCTCGTCCCCGCCCTGTGCAACTGGGTACTGGACTTCCTGACGGGCCGCCCCCAGGTGGTGAGGGTAGGCAACAACATCTCCTCCCCGCTGATCCTCAACACTGGGGCCCCACAAGGGTGCGTTCTGAGCCCTCTCCTGTACTCCCTGTTCACCCACGACTGCGTGGCCATGCACGCCTCCAACTCAATCATCAAGTTTGCGGACGACACAACAGTGGTAGGCTTGATTACCAATAACGACGAGACGGCCTACAGGGAGGAGGTGAGGGCCCTCGGAGTGTGGTGTCAGGAAAATAACCTCACACTCAACGTCAACAAAACTAAGGAGATGATTGTGGACTTCAGGAAACAGCAGAAGGAACACCCCCCCATCCACATCGATGGAACAGTAGTGGAGAGGGTAGCAAGTTTTAAGTTCCTCGGCATACACATCACAGACAAACTGAATTGGTCCACTCACACAGACAGCATCGTGAGGAAGGCGCAGCAGCGCCTCTTCAACCTCAGGAGGCTGAAGAAATTCGGCTTGTCACCAAAAGCACTCACAAACTTCTACAGATGCACAATCGAGAGCATCCTGGCGGGCTGTATCACCGCCTGGTATGGCAACTGCACCGCCCTCAACCGTAAGGCTCTCCAGAGGGTAGTGAGGTCTGCACAACGCATCACCGGGGGCAAAACTACCTGCCCTCCAGGACACCTACACCACCCGATGCTACAGGAAGGCCATAAAGATCATCAAGGACATCAACCACCCGAGCCACTGCCTGTTCACCCCGCTGTCATCCAGAAGGCGAGGTCAGTACAGGTGCATCAAAGCTGGGACCGAGAGACTGAAAAACAGCTTCTATCTCAAGGCCATCAGACTGTTAAACAGCCACCACTAACATTGAGTGGCTACTGCCAACACACTGTCAATGACACTGACTCTACTCCAGCCACTTTAATCATGGGAATTGATGGGAAATGATGTAAATATATCACTAGCCACTTTAAACAATGCTACCTTATATAATGTTACTTACCCTACATTATTCATCTCATATGCATACGTCGATACTGTACTCTATATCATCGACTGCATCCTTATGTAATACATGTATCACTAGCCACTTTAACTACGCCACTTGGTTTACATACTCATCTCATATGTATATACTGTACTCGATATCATCTACTGTATCTTGCCTATGCTGCTCTGTACCATCACTCATTCATATATCCTTATGTACATATTCTTTATCCCCTTACACTGTGTATAAGACAGTAGTTTTTTTGGAATTGTTAGTTAGATTACTTGTTCGTTATTACTGCATTGTCGGAACTAGAAGCACAAGCATTTCGCTACACTCGCATTAACATCTGCTAACCATGTGTATGTGACAAATAAAATTTGATTTGATTTGATTTGATTTGTGCTACTGCTGATTTCTGGCCTTAGTTGGAGCTGTGACCGACTTGGAATAAGGTTAAACCATTTAAGAAACGTTTTGAGCCACACCAATACCCACTCTTTCAAACATTGTCAACATTAAGGATGGATTAGGGGCAAATTCATAAAATGGCTTTGTAAAATTGACCACTCCAAAACATTCCTCTCAGGACAAAACAACAGTCAAGCACTTAATAAAAATGCTGAACATACAATTGTATGAAAATTAGCCGAAATTAATTTATGAAATCACTTCTCAGCTGGGGCCTATTTTCTCTAAAAGACTATTCCATTAGTGTTGTTTGCAGAGGTACTAACATCATTCACCTTGTAAACTCACTGAAGCCAAATCGAGAGATAATAATTAGTCTTGTTTTGCTAGCACATCAGCTATTAGGTGATAATGAGATGAGAATTTAGTCTTCAAAAAAATAGTTCTCAACACTCGCGCACACACCGGCGTTCTATTGAACGTAACTCGGAAATGATTGATGTGAATTAGAGCACTTCAGGAAGAAGTAACAACCCCGATCGCAACATCTGGAATGGACATCAAACGTGACGCAACCACTCCATTGTCCCTTTTAATAGGGAATAAGAGAGTTACGTAGCTTTTTTTTAATGTTTTCATTAGGATAGGCTATGCTACTGTTGTTTTCAATGGCATGAGTGGTTTACATAGGGCTCATTCAGACACATTGAAACAGTGGTGTGTCTAAACTCTAAAGTGAGAGCAAGCAAAAGAAAGGGTGGGAAGTCGGGTTCTTGGCATCCATATCAATGTCGAGGCCCATTATGAAATGGAGTTTCAACACAGCGGCAAAATAGGGTGCAACTTCCCATATTACACCCTGGTGTCCGAAAGTGGGGACCATCAAGAGAATCAGATATATCTACTGGCTTTGATTAATTAATGGAACATACCCTCGCTGTCCAATTTCCTGCCAGGGTTGGGTGTGTGTGTGTGTGTGTCTTTGTGCTCTTCTATTACTATTCTATTACTAAATCCACCAAAAGCCACACAAAGCTAGTAAAACAGGGAAAATTCTCCCCACTAGGGACATTTCCCAGGTCCCCACGAGGACAAAGGCTATTTTAGGCTCAGGGGTTAGGTTTAGGGTTACAATTAGTGTCAGGGGTTAGGTTTAGGAGTCATTTATATATTTTGTTTACAATTAGTTTGTTTTTCTACAGCACCCCACACACAACACATAAACAAAACACCCACTGTACAACACATTCTCCAAGGTGAAAGGTTTTTATTTAATTGTAGAATATTCAAAATCCAACGGTATGTAGCTAGATAGTTCAGTTCTCCAGTTCGTTAATGAAGGTGAATATGAGGCTTTCCAATTAATGGCTATTGTCACGAACCGGCTCGAAATTCGTAACAAAAATGGAGACAACGTGGAGAGAAGGAATGACTAACTATATTTCTTAACTAAAATAAACTAAATACAATTAACAATGGTGTGTGTAGTCAGTAATCAGTAGTGTAAGTGAGTGGATGCATGCATAAATGTGATAATGAAGGGTGTTGAAAGGTGCCAAAGCAAACAAACCAAACAGCCACAACCAAAATCTATCAATGTGTCTGCATGGAGAGAATCTCCTCAATGAATGAGGAAGCAGTGTTGTCAACTCCTCAGTAAGGAAAGTACCTATTGGCTTTCCTAAAAGTCGCTAGAAGTTCCTAAATGACGTCATTACCTAATTTACATAATATAATTGGCAATGTGCATGTAATTGTGATGGACGCTGTGGGAGAGAGGAATAATGTCGTGGGAGAGAATTTAAACTACAAATTCACTTTCTTCTGACTAATCTTGTTTCTTTATGTCAGATTTCCAACCCTACTCCTTTATCCGGGCTTGGGACCGGCAAAAGTATCCCAAAAGAGACATCCTGGCTGAGTTACCTAGTTTTTTATTTTTTGTTTTTTTGTGTGTTTTTTTTGGTTTAGTTTCTTAACTTGGTTATATTTTTCACCATAACATTTTTTTGCATACAATTTACATTAACAATCTAAATGGACCAAAAAGAGAAAATAGAAAAACTGTCAATGGCAATGTGAGAAAATGACGGTAGCTGGTCTGGCCCTAATTCAGCTTAATTTTTCAGCCAGCTACGGCTTCCCGCATGCACGATTCATTTGCAGTTTGGACACAGAGGGTGAACATCTCCTGCTTTGACTGCAGTTGGGAGGGACTGCTGCGCGAGGACTGGGCCGCCTATGAGTGCTTTGGGATGGGGGTGGGGCCCACGGCAGCCCCCGCTGCTTGTTGAGAAGAGTAAGAACTATACCTGCTTTCACTTCAGTCTCCAAAAGTCTCCAATAACACCAGAAAAAGTCGCTAGTCGCTTTTTTGATAATGTGTCACTAGAAGGGTCTAAATACTTGCTAAATATAGCGACAAAGTCGCTAAGTTGGCAACACTGTGGGGAAGTGGTGCATTTATCCTGGGACACACCTGGGCCCAGGTCCCATGTCACTGATGACACTCCCAGCTCCGCCCGCCGACATCCTAATAAGGAAAAAAGGGAAAAAAAGGGAAAGAATACGGCAGACAAAGTGGGAGGGTTGTCACACTATACATTGTTTTGCAGCAGTTAGACCTAGATTACAAAAAAATTCTCTGATATTGATCACCAACATTTACATTTCCCAAGACATAATCGTGGAGAGACATGGATATAAATTCCTAGACACAATGCTTTTTGCATTACATGCATTCTGGCAGGAGTCCTATGAATTATCTTACATTGCAATACGTTTAGGTCTTATGTTGTAGGAGGAGGTATTGAACATTATCTGTAACCAATGGTTCTCCTCAATTTCTTCCTTTAGACCTGTTTCCCATTTTTTTCCTATAGGTTCTAAACTATCAGAGTTTCAATCAACCGTTGATATAAGTTGGAAATCACCTTCTTTGGCGTAGCAGCTTTCAGTATTTCTTCTAGATGCCTTACGTTCATCCAGATTCTCTTGGAGTGATTGAATAAGATTTTTGAGTTGTGAGAACTTAACAAAATCGGCCTTGGATAATCAGAATCTTTCTTGTAATTGATTGAATGACAGTAGAACTTAAAGGTGTTGTTATTAATAACTGGAGGTAAGGTGAGGTTATTCCTGGAGATATTGGTTCTTTCACCTTATGAATTGATGTACATTTTCCCAAATACAAATGCAATTGCTAATCATTGGATTGTCTGTTATTTTCTTCAGTGCCTTGGACCCGAAGTAGTGAATATATTTTAGATAATAAGGTATTACTTTTATGTCTTCGGTACTACTCCATGCACAAGGATAGTCTGCTGTCCATTGTTTAAGTGAACGCAGTTGAGCAGCCCAGTAATACATCTTCATATCAGGTAGCCTATGACTTCCAGCTTCAACGGGTAAGTATATAACAGTTCCTTTGACTCTTGAGGTTTGGGATGGGCAATATATCAAATTCAAACGATGAATTAGAACGTATGTTTTTGCGCGATATTCCGAATGCCTGTATCACAACAATAAACTTTTTTTATGAGCATTTATGTCTGCTTGTTCTCATATTTTCTTTTTGGTCTCTTCTCCTTCGCTCCTTCTGTTAAGGTTTTCTTCCGTCGAAAGAGAGGAGGACCAAAATGCAGCGTGGTTATTTATACACATCTTTAATAACGATACAATACAAAACAATAAACGTAATGTGAAAAAACCTAAACAGCCCTATCTGGTGCAAACAAACACAGAGACAGGAACAATCACCCACAAAACACTCAAAGACTATGGCTGCCTAAATATGGTTCCCAATCAGAGACAACGATAAACACCTTCCTCTGATTGAGAACCACTCTAGGCAACCATAGACTTACCTAGACAACTCTACTATACCACAATCCCAACCTGTTAGGGAGGCTGCGAATTTTCGCAGCTTTTTGTTAAAAATCGCGCAACATTTCAGCGCCCTGCTACTCATGCCAGGAATATAGTATATGCATATGATTAGTATGTGTGGATAGAAAACACTCAGACGTTTCTAAAACTGGTTAAATCACGGCTGTGACTATAACAGAACGTCTGTTTCATCGAAAAGCGCAGGAAAATCTGATCACTGAAAGTGGAAATAAATATCCATGCGCCACTTCCAGGAATTGTTAAAGGTGAACCGTATTAAATGAGGCCGAGGTTGCAGTACCTACAGCTTCCACAGGATGTATAGAGTCTTCTCATTTGATTCGGATTTGATTCTTGGTCGAACCGACCCAAGGGAACCGATTCCCTCCGACCTGAAACAGGATGTTTAGGTCGAGTTTTTTCCTGTCATTTTTTCCAGACGATCGCCTATAGCATTTACATCGCCTCCCCTTATTAACGTGTACTAATACCTAAAGTTGCATTACAAAAGCCGAAGTGTTTTGTGAAAGTTTATTGTCGACTTTTTTAATTTAAAAAAATGACGTTACGTTATGAAACGCTATTTTTTTCCGTTTATCACACAGTCTTCATAGATCGATATCTAGGCTATATATGGACCGATTTAATCGAAAAAAAAGACCCAATATTGATTATGGGACATCAAGGAGTGCCAACAAAGAAGATGGTCAAAGGTAATGAATGTTTTATATTTTATTTATGCGTTTTGGGTAGCGCCGTCTACCGCAAAATCTGTCTGTTAGGTGACGTTGCAGTATTTTGGGGGTACATGCTATCAGATAATAGCTTCTCATGCTTTCGCCGAAAAGCATTTTACAAATCTGACTTGGTGGATAGATTCACAACGAGTGTAGCTTTAATTCACTACCTTGAATGTGTATTTTAATGAAAGTTTCATGAAATTATGAGTTTTATCAAAAACTATAGGTGGCGCTCTGAAATCCGCTGAGTGCTGTTCCTTCATGGGAACAGTATTTTGCATCATCCTTAAGAAGGTAATTACCTACAAAAACCCCAAGACAAAACACACCACATAAATAACCCATGTCACACCCTGGCCTGACCAAAATAATAAAGAAAACACAAAATACTAAGACCAGGGCGTGACACCTTCTGTTGTGACTGTGCACATTCCCATTTACACACACACACACACACCAATCCCCTGCCATTCACAACAACAAAGATGAGAGATCACTTCTTCCTCTCTGACAAGCGGTTTCAACTAGCTATTTGCATTTCAGGTTTGGTCCAATAGAATCTGTCAAATGGAAACCAAAACAGACTGAGACATTATTTTACTGTAATAGAGGAGAAGTTAACCTTTCTAACGATACTTTTTATGTCTCACTTTTTATGTCTCTTCTATATTCTCAAATTGCACGCAGAGCAGACAATACTAAAACGGGAGTATCAATGAATATGCTACGTGCTACTGAGTAGCCCAAGCATTGGGCTCAAACAGACGGACAGAAGGCTGTGTTCATAACAATTCAACTGTTCTGCTTTGTTAGCAAGCAAATAAATGTTGGCTAAACTTGAAATATAAAGATTAGTGGGCTACTCAGTAGCACGTGGGCTTGTGCTTGAGAAATTGTTCATTAGACCTGTGTTAATTTTATATAATACCTGCTACAAGAAGTTAGTAATTATTAGTGAATGTGCATTATGCATGGTTCTGGTGAAATTTTAACAAAAAGTGCATTTTCATAGACTGGAAAGCCAGATCAGGGATTATAGCAAAAAAAATCAGGTAAAACTATTTAAATCTAGATATACGTACATTTTAATCTCACTTTGTAACACAACAAAATGTGGGAAAAAGTCAAGGGGTGTGAATACTTTCTGAAGGCACTCTGGAGACAGGGAGAGATCTCGTCTCTGAACTTTGCTAACTTTTCAACGTTATCTATTAAAGGAAAATAATAGGCTGTATATGCCTCCTCCAGATTGCATGTTACCAGTACACCCAGGTATTTCATGTGTCTGTTCATTTCCACTTAAATCTGCACTACCGTTTAAAAGTTTGGGGTCACTTGAAAATTTCCTAGTTTTTGAAAGAAAAGCACATTTTTTCGTCCATTAAAATAACATACAATTGATCAGAAATATAGTGTGGAAGTTGTACATGTTGTAAATGACTATTGTTGCTGGAAACGGCTGATTTTGTTAATGGAATATCTAAAGTACATACAGTAGGCGACGAGGCCTATTATCAGCAACCATCATTCCTGTGTTCCAATGGCACGTTGTGTTATCTAATCCAAGTTTATCATTTTAAAAGGCTAATTGATCATTAGAAAACCCTCTTGCAATTATGTTAGCACAGCTGAAAACTAATGGTCTGATTAAAGAAGCAATAAAACTGGCCTTCTTTAGACTAGGCTCAAAATGACCAGAAAAAAAGTTACTTTCTTCTGAAATTCGTCAGTCTATTCTTGTTCTGAGAAATGAAGTCTGTTCCATGAAAGAAATTGCCAAGAAACTGAAGATCTTGTACAACACTGTGTACTACTCCCTTCACAGAACAGCGCAAACTGGCTCTAACCAGAATAGAAAGAGGAGTGGGAGGCCACGGTGCACAATTGAGCAAGCGGACAAGTACATAAGAGTGTCTAGTTTGAGAAACAGTCCTCAACTGGCAGCTTCATTAAATAGTACCCGCAAACACCCGTCTCAACATCAACAGCGCAGAGGTGACTCTGGGATGCTGGCCAAGGGACAATGGCAGCTGTGAGGAGGAGGGTTTATTCTCCAGGTCTTTATCTGTTTTCCAGAACTTCTTGGGGTTAGAAGAGAATTTCTCCTTAAAGTAACTAACTTTGGCCTTCCGGATAGCCTAAGTGCACTTGTTTCTCATTTGCCTGAATGAGAGCCAGTCAGCCTGAGTATGCGTGTGCTGAGCCTTTCGCCAAATGTAATTCTTGAGGTGGAGTAACTCTGCAAGAATAATTTTGCACGCCCAATTTTTCAGTTTTTGATTTGTTAAAAAAGTTTGAAATATCCAATAAATGTCGTTCCACTTCATGATTGCGTCCCACTTGTTGTTGATTCTTCACACAAAAACACAGTTTTATATCTTTATGTTTGAAGCCTGAAATGTGGCAAAAGGTTGCAAAGTTCAAGGGGGCCGAATACTTTCGCAAGGCACTGTATTTATATATATATATTTTTTTGCTACACATATTTACACTTGTTTTTCTTTGCACTAAACTACCTCCATACTTCCATTAATGTTTATGGGTTACCTTCAGATATGTCCCGTGACAGTTGTGGAAGTTGTAGTAGGTCAAACTGTCATTTTCATGAGAACATGATTTTCGGGATGTCTCCTGGTATGACAAACAGCGCTGTAGCGCTGCCACTTTCCACCGCAGATGTGGAAGGGCGAGAAAGGCAGATGTGTATCCCATGCAAAAAAAACAGTCCTCTAGCTTAAACTGACATTTTTTATTATGTTACTTAGATTGATTGCACTGGTCCGTCAATAGACTCTAAGGGGTTAAACACAATTATTCCACACAGAGTGAGGCCATGTATTAATTCAGGCTGTAACACAACAAAATCTGGAACAAGTCTAGGGGTGTGAATACTTTGAAGGAACTATATATATAGTATTCACCAGACTTAAATGCACTCTAATCAACCACAATGTCCTATTTGAATTAAGGTCCATTATAAAATAGAAAAATAATTTCAATAATAATAACAATACGACTGGTGAGTCTAACTAGGTCTAAATTAAACACTTTATTTTTTCTTAATAAAAAACACCATTTATTTAATTATGATTATTATTTTTGAGTCAGTATGAGTAATCTCCAACAGTAGATGGGTCTGGAATGCTGCGTGTTCAGCTCCTACAGTACACCCATTTTCAACCACTGCAGAGTGAGTGTCAGCACTATGTGTCCATGCTATGTGCAGTCAGCTAGTATAATTAGTGTTTGTGAAGTAAATATAGTGAATTATTATTAAGGAGTCCTGTCTAGGGCTGGTTCTACCTTCTGAGATATACATGGGAGCTTTCTGAAGTATACATTAATAATTCATACACCAATTTCTCCATTATCATGCCTTAATTCAGGCAAATAAAAAAAACTAACATGGAAGGGAGAGAGAAAGCAAAGGAAATACAATGGCTGTGTGCTTACAATTTCAGCATCTTAGGCTTTATGACATTTGATCTCTCCTAGTCTTTTTTCACATTTGGCCATTTAAATTCTTCCCACCCACTCAGGCCTTTATAGCCTGTCGACTGGGGAGAACTGAAACAGAATTGAAGAGATCATAGTAATCATCATGTTGTCTTGTTCACTTGTCAGATTGTTACTTAAACAAATAGATCATGGCCATAGCCTACCAATTAATGGGTTGTCATTTAGGCTGCATAGCCATTAGTCATTACAGTGTTATTAATTTAGACAGATTGGCTGGAGGGTGCTGTGATTGTCTATTTAATAGGCGTGTGAGTGAAGGCATTAACAACACATTTTTGTGTCTTTGATGTGGTGGGGTGTAATAGTCCATCATCCACCTCATTTCAGTAGCCTAAACAGTTCAATAGTCCAGTACCCAATCTGTCATACACAATCTGTTGAGAGGCTGTCCTGTAGTCCATATGTTTAATCCATTTCCACCATTCTCATTGTCCAAGTTATCCAGGAATCGGGTAGCTTATTTTCCTGATTTCAGTGTGATTTTTCTTTCCTTCCATTTGACCAGTAGTTGTGCGAGGTAAACCAAAGAAAACACGATTCATTTTTCCCATAGCTTTTTCTTTATGGGGTCAAATTCTCTGTGTTTCGTGTAGAGATCTCTGCTCATGTTGGCATTCATGTCCATCCGATGGCCCTCATACATCAAAGGTCAGACACCCACTAGCCAGCTACTTTTCCAAGAAATACTCTGGACTACTCCATATTTCTCTACTGAGTGAAGATAGATCAACGGTCATAGTATAGCCCAGGGGCAGGCAACCCTTTTCCTGGAGTACTGCAGATACTTCAAATCAAATCAAATTTTATTTGTCACATACACATGGTTAGCAGATGTTAATGTGAGGGTAGCAAAATGCTTGTGCTTCTAGTTCCGACAATGCAGTAATAACCAACAAGTAATCTAGCTAACAATTCCAAAACTACTACCTTATAGACACAAGTGTAAGGGGATAAAGAATATGTACATAAAGATATATGAATGAGTGATGGTACAGAGCGGCATAGGCAAGATACAGTAGATGGTATTGAGTACAGTATATACATATGAGATGAGTATGTAAACAAAGTGGCATAGTTAAAGTGGCTAGTGATACATGTATTACATAAAGATGCAGTAGGTGATATAGAGTACAGTATATACGTATACATATGAGATGAATAATGTAGGGTATGTAAACATTATATTAGGTAGCATTGATTAAAGTGGCTAGTGATATATTTTACATCATTTCCCATCAATTCCCATTATTAAAGTGGCTGGAGTTGAGTCAGTGTCAGTGTCAGTGTGTTGGCAGCAGCCACTCAATGTTAGTGGTGGCTGTTTAACAGTCTGATGTCCTTGAGATAGAAGCTGTTTTTCAGTCTCTCGGTCCCAGCTTTGATGCACCTGTACTGACCTCGCCTTCTGGATGATAGCGGGGTGAACAGGCAGTGGCTCGGGTGGTTGTTGTCCTTGATGATCTTTATGGCCTTCCTGTGACATCGGGTGGTGTAGGTGTCCTGGAGGGCAGGTAGTTTGCCCCCGGTGATGCGTTGTGCAGACCTCACTACCCTCTGGAGAGCCTAACGATTGTGGGCGGAGCAGTTGCGGTACCAGGCGGTGATACAGCCCGACAGGATGCTCTCGATTGTGCATCTGTAGAAGTTTGTGAGTGCTTTTGGTGACAAGCCGAATTTCTTCAGCCTCCTGAGGTTGAAGAGGCGCTGCTGCGCCTTCTTCACGATGCTGTCTGTGTGGGTGGACCAATTCAGTTTGTCTGTGATGTGTACGCCGAGGAACTTAAAACTTACTACCCTCTCCACTACTGTTCCATCGATGTGGATAGGGGGGTGTTCCCTCTGCTGTTTCCTGAAGTCCACAATCATCTCATTAGTTTTGTTGACGTTGAGTGTGAGGTTATTTTCCTGACACCACACTCCGAGGGCCCTCACCTCCTCCCTGTAGACCGTCTCGTCGTTGTTGGCAATCAAGCCTACCACTGTTGTGTCAGGATTCAGGATTTTGTTCCACGCCCGGCCATCTGCTTTCAATAAACAATGTAGTAGCTTGCAAACAGAAAAATAATTATTAGTTCAGCTAACTCATTGAAATGATACCCAGACCCTTTGGGCATATCCTATCCGCACACAAATACCAGGAGATACATTTGTCCTGATCAATATCACTGTTTCTCTGCTTCCGTGCAAATTCTCTTTGAATTCTGCATAGAATCTTGTAGAAACGTCATACAAATGTATGTAGAGAGATAGCACAGTTATTTATCAAATGTCCTCATGTAAAGTATGATAAAAGAAGTAAAACCAATTATAAGGTTGGTGGTTCGAGCCCTGAATGCTGATTGGCTAACAGCCGTGGTATATCAGACCGTATACCACGGGTATGACAAAACATGTATATTTACTGCTCAAATTACATTGATAACTAGTTTATAAATAGCAATAAGACACCTTGGGGGTTTGTGGTATATTGGCCATATACCATACCCCCTCGTGCCTTATTGCTTAAAGATACTACTGACTAGCTTGCCAGGTAATCTAGGGTTGCTGATGCACTAAATCATGATTTGTCAAATAAAACCTCTGAATTCTATTTCCAGTAGGCCTATTTTAGATCCAGCTACCCAAAACGCATATATTGTTATTAATGAACTAGGAGTTTGTTAGAATACTAAGAGAGTTAAGTTACAGCAGAATACGTCCAACGAGTTCTGAATCAGAATCCTAGTATGTCCTTGGGTGTCAATTGTGTCATTAATGGACATTCCACAAGGCATTAGCTACTCCTACACTTTAGCATTGACAACCGTATATACATTAGCAGTATGACACAAGGCGAGACCCAGATGCAGACACAGGAGGCAGATGGTTGGAGTTTAAGATGTTTAATAAATCCAAAGGGAGTAGGACAGGCAAAAGGTCAAAACCAGTTCAGAGTTCAGGAGGTACCGAAGGGCAGGCAGGTTTGAGGTCAGTGCAGGCAGAATGGGCAGGCAGGTGGGCATGGAGTCCAGAAAATAAGCAAGGGTCAGACCCGGGAGGACTAGCAAAATGAGAAAAGGCAAAGCAGGAAAACGGGAAAACAGCTGGTAGGCTTGGACATACAAGACGAACTGGCCCAGAGAGACAGGAAACACAGGGATAAATACACTGGGGAAAACAAGCAACACCTGGAGGGGGTGGAGACAATAACGAGGACAGGTGAAACAGATCAGGGTGTGACAGTACCCCCCTGGGCGCCACCTGGTGTCCTACCTGGGTGCATACCTGGTTGACCGGGGTGTCGGCGTTGGAAGTCGGCGATGAGGGCTGGATCCAGGATGTCTCTCCTCGGGGCCTTAACCCGCCCAGTCAACCAGGTACTGGAAACCCCTGCTCCATGGTCGAACACCCAGGAGACGTCTCACTGTGTATGCCGGATAGCCATCAATAACACAGGGAGGGGGAGTGGGCATAGGGACAGAAGACAAAGAACTGTGAGACACAGGTTTAATTCTAGACACATGAAGCGTAGGGTGAATATGGAGGGTACGGGGTAACAAGAGATGGACAGCAGTGGAACTCAGGACTCTGGAGATGGGAAAAGGACCAATTAATTGGGGGGGACAGCTTGCGGGACTCTACTTGAAGGGGCAGGTCCCGTGTGGACAGCCATCCCCTCTGTGGTAGCGGGAAGCTGAGGTCCGGCGAAGGACCGCTTGTCGACGATACCTGGAGTTGGTCTTGAGAATAGCTGCCCTGGCTCTTCTCCAGGTAAGGCGACAGCGGCGGACAAACATCTGGGCCAAGGGAACGCTAACCTCCTGCTCTTGTTCAGGGAAGAGTGGAGGCTGATACCCCATGGAGCACTTGAAATGTGAGAGTTCCGTGGCAGAACTGGGAAGAATATTCCAGGCATAATCCACCCAGACCAGTTGACGGCTCCAGGTAGTGGGGTTGCTTGAGACCAGGCACCTTAAGGTGGTCTCCAGGTCTTGGTTGGCTCACTCCGACTGACCGTTAGTTTGGGGATGGAACCCAGATGACAGGCTGGCCGACGATCCATTAAGGGTGCAGAATGCTTTCCAGAACTGAGACGAGAACCCCGATCGGAGACCATGTCTACCGGGAGTCCATGGATCCGGGAAGACATTCTATTCTGCACCATAAGCAGGGCCATCTCCTTGGCAGAAGGTAGTTTGGGGAGAGGGATGAAATGGGGGGCCATCAGGCGGAGGGAGCACAGTGACGATGAGGAACCGGGAGTGGCTGCAGGAGGCCAGAATGAGCTTGCCGCGGAGTCTTGTTTTGAGTACACACAGTGCATGTGGTGATGAAGGCAGAGCCGTCCGGGATCATTGTGGGCCACCAGAAATGCTGTCGAAGGCAGGCTAGTGTACGACGGAACCCTGGATGACAGGTCAGCCTGGAGGAATGAGCCCATTCCAGGACCCGGGACTGGACTGGATTAGGGACAAACAGCTGGTTAGCTGGGCCCCCTTCATGTCCAGGCTGGGAGCACTGTGCCGCACGGACCAGGTTCTCAATACCCCAATCCACAGTAGCTGCAAGGCATGCGGTAGGGAGAATGGTTTCAGATGTCGAGGGTGTGGCAGAGGAAGTCTATAGGTGGGATAGGGCATCAGGCTTCACATTTATTGACCCTGGGCGGTAGGAGATGGTGAAGTTAATCTGGTGAACAGGAGGGCCCACCGGGCCTGCCTGGAGTTGAGGCGCTTAAATACGGAGATATTCCAGATTTTTATGGTCGGTCCAGACCAGGAATGGCTATTCTTCTACTTCCAGCCAGTGCCTCCACTCTTTCAACGGCATCTTCACCGCCAGTAAGTAGTACTCGGTTGCCAAATTATTAGTTCCTTTGTTAATTTTTTTATTTGATTAATTTAACCTTTATTTAACCAGGTAGGCAAGTTGAGAACAAGTTCTCATTTACAATTGTGACCTGGCCAAGATAAAGCAAAGAAGTTCGGAGTGGAATAAAACAAACATACAGTCAATAATATAGTAGAAAAATACGTCTATATACGGTGTGAGCAAATGAGGTGAGATAAGGGAGGTAAAGTTAAAAAAGGCCATGGTGGCAAAGTAAATAAAATATACAAAGTAAAACACTGGAATGGTAGATTTGCAGTCGAAGAATGTGCAAAGAAGAAATAGAAATAATGGGGTGCAAAGGAGCAAAATAAATAAATACAGTAGGGGAAGAGGTAGTTGTTTGGGCTAAATTATAGATGGGCTATGTACAGGTGCAGTAATCTGTGAGCTGCTCTGACAGCTGGTGCTTAAAGCTAGTGAGGGAGATGTGTTTCCAGTTTCAGAGATTTTAGTAGTTTGTTCCAGTCATTGGCAGCTGAGAACTGGAAGGAGAGGCAGCCAAAGGAAGAATTGTTTTTGGGGGAGACCAGAGAGCTATACCTGCTGGAGCGTGTGCTACAGGTGGGTGCTGCTATGGTGACCAGTGAGCTGAGGTAAGGAGAGGTAACTTTACCTAGCAGGGTCTTGTAGATGACCTGGAGCCAGTGGGTTTGGCGACGAGTATGAAGTGAGGGCCAGCCAACGAGAGCGTACAGGTCGCAGTGGTGGGTAGTATATGGGGCTTTGGTGATAAAATGGATGGCACTGTGATAGACTGCATCCAATTTATTGAGTAGGGTATTGGAGGCTATTTTGTAAATGACATCGCCAAAGTCGAGGATTGGTAGGATGGTCAGTTTTATGAGGGTATGTTTGGCAGCATGAGTGCATTAGTGAAGGATGCTTTGTTGCGAAATAGGAAGCCAATTTTAGATTTAACTTTGGATTGGAGATGTTTAATGTGAGTCTGGAAGGAGAGTTTACAGTCTAACCAGACACCTAGGTATTTGTAGTTGTCCACATATTCTAAGTCCGTCCAGAGTAGTGATGCTGGACGGGCGGGCAGGTGCAGGCAGCAATCGGTTGAAGAGCATGCATTTAGTTTTACTTGTATTTAAGAGCTGTTGGAGGCCACGGAAGGAGAGTTGTATGGCATTGAAGCTCATCTGGAGGGTTGTTAACACAGTGTCCAAAGAAGGGCCAGAAGTATACAGAATGGTGTCATCTGCGTAGCAGTATTGGGACAATGGGACAGAAAGGCACAGGGATGAAGCTTCTGGTCCTGGGCAGATCGCTGGGACAGGATGGCCCCCACTCCAACATCCAAAGCATCCACTTCCACCACAAATTGATGCGAGGGGTCTGGATGGATGAGGATGGGTGATATTGTGAACCGATGCTTCAGGTCCACAAAGGCTTTGTCGACAGCTGGAGACCATTTGAACGGTACCTTGGGGGAGGTGAGTGCCGAGAGGGGGGCCACCAGGGTGCTGTAGTACCGAATGAAATGGCGGTAGAAGTTTGCAAAACCAAGAAACCGTTGCAACTTCTCCCTGGACATAGGTTGAGGCCCATCCACCACTGCTTTTACCTTTCCAGGATCCATCTGAACATTGCCCTCAGCAATGACATATCCCAGAAAGGAGATTGTAGAGCGGTGGAACTCACACTTCTCGGCTTTCACAAACAGTTGGTTCTCCAGGAGGCGCTGAAGGACCTGTGTGACATGGAGTACATGTTCTTGTGCAGATTGGGAAAAAAACAGGATGTCATCAAGGTAGACGAACACAAACTGGTTTAGCATGTCCCGGAGCACATCATTGACCAAAGCCTGGAAAACAGCAGGGTCATTGGTGAGTCCAAATGGCATGACCTGGTACTCATATGTCCACTGGCTGTGTTGAAGGCTGTCTTCCACTCATCCCCTTCGCATATCCAAACCAGGTGGTAGGCATTTAGAAGGTCCAACTTCTAAAATATGTTTTTTCCCCTGGAGAGGTTCAAAAGCCGATAGGAGAGGTAGAGGGTAACGATTCTTGACAGTAATGTCATTAAATCCCCGGTAGTCAATTCACGGACACAGTGTCTTGTCCTTCTTCTCCACAAAGAAATATCCTGCGCCGGCAGGAGATGCAGATGGACGGACTGCCCCAGTGGCCAGAGACTCCTCTATGTACTCCTCCATGGCCTTAGTCTCTGGTCCAGACAGATGGTTTAATCAACCCTGAGGTGTTGTAGTGCCTGGGAGAAGATCAATGGCACAATCATAAGGACGGTGCGAGGGAAGGGAAGTCGCATGTGCCTTACTGAACACTTCCAGGAGGTCATGGTATTCTGGTATTCTGTGGGGATAGCAGAGACATCCACAGTCTTGCTAACATCTTCAGGAAGATGACGTGAGGAAGGCTGTTCTGCTTGAAGACAGTGGGAATGGCAAAATGTTCTCCAACCCAGGATGGAGTTTGTGGTCCAATCAATCATCGGATTGTGCTTTTGAAGCCAGGAAAATGGCCAGAGGCTGAGTGGGAATACCAAGCTCCGAAACTATCGTGGCATCCATAAGATTTTCATCAGCCCCAGAGTCAATGAGCACTCGGAGAGACTTAGATTGGTTTCCCCACAGCACAAGAGGAATACGAGGTATGCGGGTGATGGGAATTAGGGAACTCCCAGTCTGACTCACTATAATGGGTACCAGTACAAGAGACAAGGGTTTCATAATAGGGCAGGTAGCTATAAAATGTCCTCCCCCTCCACAGTACAGACAACAGTTATTATTCATCCTCCGTGAGCGTTCCCAAACTGATAGCCTAGTTC
Source organism: Oncorhynchus tshawytscha (assembly GCF_018296145.1). Classification (NCBI taxonomy): domain Eukaryota; kingdom Metazoa; phylum Chordata; class Actinopteri; order Salmoniformes; family Salmonidae; genus Oncorhynchus; species Oncorhynchus tshawytscha. Next base: position 2,088,539 of record NC_056454.1, on the reverse strand, counting down.
TTCACAACTTCATAGGCTCAGGATTATCCAACCCGTCATAGATTCATGAGAGAGCTCGGGTGGTTTCGATTCCTCTTGGAAGAGCTGCCTTTGGAACTTTCCGGATTCCATAGGAGGTGAATGCGCCATATCGGGTGCACAAGTGTGACCGAGACCAGACCTCCTCTCACTCTTGCGTTCCCTTAGGTGTCCATCAATTTTAATGGTTAAGGCGATAAGGGAGTCGATGTCCACCGACTATTCCCGAGCAACTAGCTCATCCTTAACCTCCTCAGATAATCCGTGCAGACAGGAATGGAAGAGAGACTCTGGATTCCAGGCACTCTCGGCAGCCAACGTGCGAAAGTCCACCGCGTAGTCTGCCACACTACGGGAGTTGACATAAGTCAAGCAGTTTGCTGGCCGCCTTTCTCCCAGATACTGGAGACTAAAATACCTTTCTCACCTCTGCCATGAATTCCTCTAAATGACAGATTGTTGTTCCCAAACTGCCGTAGCTCAGGATAGCACGCTTCCCGATATTAGCGAAATTAAATACTCCCTTCTCGATCGGTCTGAAGAAAGCGAAGATGGATGTAGCTAAAAAAAGCGAGCACTGAGAGAGAAAACTCCGGCAGGTACCAGAATTCCCAGGATTCCCCGCTCTGGAGGAGGTAAGTGGGGTTCACGGGGAGTTGGGATAGGCTGTACCAACTCCCCACAGAGAGGGACAAATCACTGGGTGTTTGGGGTTTTTCAGAGGTGGCAGACACCTCTTCACTCTTGACGTTGAGACTGGTGTTTTGCGGGTATAATTTCAAATAAATCCTCTTTGGGCTAGGGGTTCCGCTAGCGAGATCACATCCGGTGAAATTGTAGGGCACCAAATTCAAATAAATATTTGTAATATTAAACATTCAAGAACATACAAGTGTCTTACAGTGGCGAGAACAAGTATTTGAAACACTGACGATTTTGCAGGTTTTCCTACTTACAAAGCATGTAGAGGTCTGCAATTTTTATCATAGGTACACTTCAACTGTGAGAGACGAAATCTAAAACAAAATTCCAGAAAATCACATTGTATGATTTTTAAGTAATTAATTTGCATTTTATTGCATGACATAAGTATTTGATTACCTACCAACTAATAAGAATTCCGGCTCTCACAGACCAGTTCGTTTTTCTTTAAGAAACCTTCCTGTTCTCCACTCATTGCCTGTATTAACTGCACCTGTTTGAACTCATTACCTGTAAAAAAAAACACCTGTCCACACACTCAATCAAACAGACTCCAAACGCTCCACAATGGCCAAGACCAGAGAGCTGTGTAAGGACATCAGGGATAAAATTGTAGACCTGCACAAGGCTGGGATGGGCTACAGGACAATAGGCAAGCAGCTTGGTGAGAAGGCAACAACTGTTGGCGCAATTATTAGAAAATGGAAGAAGTTCAAGATGACGGTCAATCACCCTCGGTCTGGGTCTCCATGCAAGATCTCACCTCGTGGGGCATCAATGATCATGAGGAAGGTGAGGAATCAGCCCAGCAGGACCTGGTAAATGACCTGAAGAGAGCTGGGACCACAGTCTCAAAGAAAACCATAAGTAACACACTACACCGTCATGGATTAAAATCCTGCAGCGCACGCAAGGTCCCCCTGCTCAAGCCAGCGCATGTCCAGGCCCATCTGAAGTTTGCCAATGACCATCTGGATGATCCAGAGGAGGAATGGGAGAAGGTCATGTGGTCTGATGAGACAAAAATAGAGCTTTTTGGTCTAAACTCCACTCGCCGTGTTTGGAGGAAGAAGAAGGATGAGTACAACCCCAAGGAGGTGGAGGTGGAAACATCATTCTTTGGGGATGCTTTTCTGCAAAGGGGACAGGATGACTGCACCGTATTGAGGGGAGGATGGATGGGGCCATGTATCGTGAGATCTTGGCCAACAACCTCCTTCCCTCAGTAAGAGCATTGAAGATGGGTCGTGGCTGGGTCTTCCAGCATGACAACGACCCGAAACACACAGCCAGGGCAACTAAGGAGTGGCTCCGTAAGTAGCATCTCAAGGTCCTGGAGTGGCCTAGCCAGTCTCCAGACCTGAACCCAATAGAACATCTTTGGAGGGATCTGAAAGTCCTTATTGCCCAGCGACAGCCCCGAAACCTGAAGGATCTGGAGAAGGTCTGTATGGAGGAGTGGGCCAGGTTTGCAGTGCGTGCAAACCTGTTCAAGAACTACAGGAAACGTATGATCTCTGTAATTGCTGTAATTGTATGATCTTGTATGATTGTATGATTGTATGACCAAATATTAAGTTATGCTTTTCTGATGTATCAAATACTTATGTCATGCAATGAAATGCAAATTAATTACTTAAAAATCATACAATGTGATTTTCTGGATTTTTGTTCTAGATTCCGTCTCTCACAGTTTAAGTGTACGTATGGTAAAATTACAGACCTCTACATGCTTTGTAAGTAGGAAAACCTGCAAAATCGTCAGTGTATCAAATACTCCCCACTCTATATCTTTAAAAGCTTAACTTCTTGTTAATCTGACTGCATTGTCAGATTTCAAAAAGGCTTTACAACGAAAGCATACCATGCAATTACCTGAGGACAGCCCCCACTCAAACATATTTTTCAACCAGCACAGGCATCACAAAATCACAAATAGCGATGAAATAAATAATTTACTTTTGAAAATCTTCCCCTGTTTGCAATCACAAGGGTCCCAGCTACACAATGAATGTTCGTTTTGTTCGATAAAGTTCTTCTTTATATCCAAAAAAGTATGTTTAGTTTGCACCATTGATTTCAGTAATCCACTCCTTCAATATTCACACAAAGGAATCCAAAAAGCTACCGGTAAACTTCGTCCAAACAAGTCAAACAATGTTTCTATTCAATCCTCAGGTACCCTAATATGTAAAGGATCATATTTCAGACGGAAAAATCAGTGTTCAATATGAATGGAAAATAACGAAGAGCATGCCCTCATTCACACGCGCCAAAGGATTACTTTTCCTGTTGAGCTCCCTTTGGAAAGACTATTATTACTTGTTCATTTTTCAAGAAACAAGCCTGAAATCATGTATAAAGACTGTTGACATCTAGTGGAAGCCATAGGAACTGCATTCTGGGAGGTATTTTATATATAGACCCATAGACTTGCATTGGAATAGCCTGTGGCTTTTCTCTGGTTTTTGCCTGGCATATCAATTCAGTTATATTCACAGACAGTATTTTAATAATTTTAGAAACTTCAAAGTGTTTTCTATCAAATTCTACCAATTATATGCAAATCCTATCTTCTGGGCCTGAGTAACAGGCATTATACTTTGGGCACGTCAGTCAGGTGGAAATTCTGAATACTGCCAGGTGAGAACTTGTGAGCGTCTGTTTCTCAAACTAGACACTCTAAAGTACTTGTCCTCTTGTTGTTCTCAGTTGTGCACAATGGCATTCCACTCCTCTTTCTATTCTGGTTAGAGCCAGTTTGCGCTGTTCTGTGAAGGGAGTAGTACACAGCGCTGTACGAGATCTTCATTTTCTTCTCAATTTCTCGCATGGAATTGCCTTCATATCTCAGAAAAAGAATAGACTGCCGGGTTTCAGGAGAAACTTCTTTGTTTCTGGCCATTTTGAGCCTATAATCGAACCCACAAATACTGACGCTAGTCTTAAGAAGGCCAGTTTTATTGCTTCTTTAATCAGAACAATAGTTTTCAGCTTTGCTAACATAATTGCAAAAGGGTTTTCTAATGATCAATTAGCCTTTTAAAATGATCAACTTGGTTAACGTTACATGTATGATCTGTGTAGTAATGTTATTTGGATCTCAGAAAGCCATTTATCTAGCTAAGATTTAATAAACCTGTTGGTTAGCTTCAGCTAGTATGTGGACACCTGCTCGTCGAACATCTCATTCCAAAATCATAGACATTAATATGGAGTTGGTCCCCCTTTGCTCTTATAACAGCCTCTACCCTTCTGTGAAGGCTTTCGATTAGATTGTGGAACATTGCTGCAGGGATTTAAAGTAACAAGAGCATTAGTGCGGTCAGGCACTGATGTTGTGCAATTAGGCCTGGCTCGCAGTCGGCGTTCCAAATCATCCCAAAGGTGTTCGATGGGGTTGAGTTTAGGGCCATCTCTCTTTCTACCTCACTTTGTGCACGGGGGATATTTCATGCTGAAACAGGAAAGGACTTTCCCCAAACTGTTGCCACAATGTTGGAAGAACAAAATCATCTAGAATGTTATTGTATGCTGTAGCATTAAGATTTCCCTTCACTTGAATAATAAAAAACAGCCCCAGACCATTACTCCTCCTCCACCAAACTTTACAGTTGGCACTATACAGTCAAGGAAGAGGTGTTCTCCTGGCCAAACCTAGATTTGTCCGTTGGACTGCCAGATGGTGAAGCGTGATGACCTACCACTTTGCGGCTGAGACGTTTTTGTCCTAGACGTTTCCACTTCACATTAAGAGCACTTACAGTTGACCAGGGCAGCTATAGCAGGGCAGAAATTTGACAAACTAACTTGTTGAAAAGGTGACATACTACGATGGTGTCACATTGAAAGTCACTGAGCTCTTCAGTACGGGCCATTCTACTGGAAATGTGTGTCTATGGAGATCGCATGGCTGTGTGGCCGATTTTATACACCTGTCAGCAACAGTTGTGGCTGAAATAGCCCAATCCACTAATTTGAAGGGGTGTCAACATACCTTTGGCCATATAGTTTACCTGAAGATTCATACTACATAATTTCATGCATGGTGGCTAGTTATGACACTCTGTTTGTACTGCATGGGTTGGGATTCTGGGTCATTATTTAGCTAGCTAGCTACTTGTCTAAACAAAAGACTACACTTTGCCAGTTTAGCCAGGTGTGTCTGGGGGTGATTACGGACATCTATTCATATTTCATGAATATGTGAACATGTCTAGACAGTAGTGACACATCCACGTAGCTAGATGTGACTGGGGGGTGGTTATAGCATTTATTTCACATGACCATCAATTTAGACAAGTGTGTCTGGATAAGCATCATCTAAAAATTATAAAATATTTTGAACTGGAAACTTTCTATTTTTGATATTGCTACTATGCAAATATGCAAGTAACCATTTCACTGTACCTTTTACATCTTCTGTATCTTGTGCATGTGACAAATTAACTTAGATTTTTTTTTATATAGTGTGTGTTTACCAGAGACGGAGAACATGACCTGCACCAAAGTCTGATTAGGCTATAGGACAAGGACGAGATAATGTGTATTTTATCGTAGGCTACTACTTTCACCACTTTCAGTCTTGACATTTTGGTTGTTTACTACACTACCTTCCTAACTTTGTTTAGCACATGGCCTCACATGTGAATCCTTAAAGAGATGGGTGGGGCTAAGGCTTCAGAGTGTGTGAACGATGATGAATAGGTGTAGACAAAGAAGAGCTCTCCAGTAGGTGTACCAAAACATTCAAGGGCCATTTTCTCAAAGGTTGGGTGAGAAGTATTTCAATTTTCAAAGCAAAATTGTCCAGTAGTTTCTTTGCTAATGATCTCAGTGATCATTGTCCTGTTGCATGTATTAGATACCAAACAAATTAACTCTGATCCTCTTTTCTTTCCAAAATGGCGTAGCAGTCAGGCGTCTGTTTTGATTGTCTTGTCCTGTCCCGTGTATATATCATTTTCTTAGTATATATTTTTTATATTTTTAATTTCAATTTCCATCTACGGACTGAACATACTCTCCTGCAACCCACCTACCCCAATGTGGTACGGATCTGCTATTTTTATACACTTTAGAACCGGAACCCCCTTCAGTAGCTAGCCAGCTAACTAGCTACTAGCTAGTAGTCATTAAGCCACTGCTAGCGGTCATCAACGTTAACTCGGACATCAGCCAGCCTCAGCCCGGTCAATTCCTACCAGTCTGCACAGCGCGATATCAACCCAGAGCATATCAGACTGTTTTTTCTCTACCACGTCTTCAGCCTCCTACCGCTCTGAACCTTTACTCCAGATCATCGCAGCTAGCTAGCTGCTATCCGAGTGGTTATTCCTGGCTAACGTCTCTGTCCTGAAGCAAGCACCAGCTAGCCTGGAGATCAGACAATTCCTGGGTTTCAAAACCTCTTTTGCCTTTTGGCCTGGACTCTTTCCTGCCGACAAGAAGCCCCAGCGATCCATCACCACTAGTCTGCTGACGTAACCGTCCCAGGGGGTTTCAACAGGCTCTTCCATTGTGACGTCCCCATGAGGTACATCTGCTAGCCTGCTAGCTCCGGCCTGCTAACTGTCTGAGTCTCCAGCTCGCCAAGCTACTCAATGGACCCTATGATCACTCGGCACCACATGCCTCTCCCTAGTGTCAATATGCCTTGCTATTTGCTGTTTTGGTTTGTGATTTTTGTCTTATTTCACTGTAGAGCCTCCAGCCCTGCTCAATATGCCTTAGCTAGCACTTTTGTTCCAACCCCCACTCATGTGGAGACCTCAACTGCTCCTTTTACTCTCTGTTCCGAATGCACTAGATGACCAGTTCTTATAGCCTTTAGCCGTACTCTTATCCAACTCCTCCTCTGTTACTCTGGTGATGTAGAGGTTAATCCAGGCCCTGTAGCCCCCAGCACCACACCTATTCCCTAGACTCTCTCATTTGTTGACGTCTGTAACCGTAAAAGCCTTGGTTTCATGCATGTTAACATTAGAAGCCTCTTCCAAAGTTTATTTTATTCACTGCTTTAGCACACACTGCCAACCCGGATGTCCTAGCCGTGTCTGAATCCTGGTTTAGGAAGGCCACCAAAAAACCTGAAATTTCCATCCCTAACTATAAAATTTTCCGACAAGATAGAACTGCCAAAGGGGGCGGAGTTGCAATCTACTGCAGAGATAGCTTGCAGAGTTCTGTCATACTATCAAGGTCTGTGCCCAAACAATTTGAGCTTATAAATTTCCATCCCTAACTATAACATTTTCCGACAAGATAGAACTGCCAAAGGGGGCGGAGTTGCAATCTACTGCAGAGATAGCTTGCAGAGTTCTGTCATACTATCAAGGTCTGTGCCCAAACAATTTGAGCTTATACTTTTAAAAATCTAACTGTCCAGAAACAAGTCTCCCACCTTTGCCACTTGTTATAGACCCCTTCAGCCCCCAGCTGTGCTATGGACACCATATGTGAATTGATCGCCCCCCATATATCTTCAGAGTTTGTAATTTTAGGTGACCTAAACTGGGACATGCTTAACACTCCGGCTGTCCTAAAATCTAAACTAGATGCCCTCAATCTCACACAAATTATCAAGGAATCTACCACGTACAACCCTAAATGCGTAACCATGGGCACCTTCTTACATATCATCCTGACCAACTTGTCCTCTAAATACACCTCTGCTGTCTTAAACCAGGATCTCAGTGATCACTGCCTCATTGCCTGCGTCCGTAATGAGTCCGCAGTCAAATGACCACCCCTCGTCACTGTCAAACGCTCTCTAAAACACTTCAGCGAGCAGGCGTTTCTAATCAACCTGGCCCGGGTATCCTGGAAGGATATTGACCTCATCCCGTCATTAGAAGATGCCTGGTTGCTCTTCAAAACTCGCCATCTTAAATAAGCATGCCCCATTCAAAAAAATGTAGAACTACGAACAGATATAGCCCTTGGTTCACCCCAGACTTGACTGCCCTTAACCAGCACAAAAACATCCTGTGGCGTACTGCATTAGCATCGAATAGCCCCCGGGATAAGCATCTTTTCAGGGAAGTCAGGAACCAATATACCCAGTCAGTTAGGAAAGCTAATGCTAGCTTTTTCAAACAGAAATTTGCTTCCTGTAGCACTAATTCCTAATGGTTTTGGGACACTGTAAAGTCCATGGAGAATAAAAGCACCTCCTCCCAGCTGCCCATTGCACTGAGGATAGGAAACACTGTCACAACCAATAAGTCTACGATAATCAATAATTTCAACAAGCATTTTTCAAAGGCTGGCCATGCTTTCCACCTGTCTACCCCTACCCCGGCCACCATCTCAACACCCCTGCATCAACTTGCCCAAGCCCCCCGCTTTTTTATCACCCAAATCCAGACACCAAATCTGGACCCTACAAATCAGCTGGGCTAGACAATCTGGACCCACTCTTTTTAAAATGATCCACCGCAATTGTTGCAACCCCTATAACTAGCCTGTTCAACCTCTCTTTCATATCGTCTGAGATTCCCAAAGATTGGAAGGCTGCCGCGGTCATCCCCCTCTTCAAAGGGGGAGACACTCTCGACCCAAGCTGTTAGACTTATATCCATCCTGCCCTGCCTTTCTAAAATCTTCTAAAGCCAAGTTAACAAACAGATCACCGACATTTTCGAATCCCACCATACCTTCTCCACTATGCAATCTGGTTTCCTCTGCCACGCACAAGGTCCTAAACGATATCATAACCGCCATCAATAATAGACAGTACTGTGTAGCCGTCTTCATAGACCTGGCCAATGCTTTCAAATTTGTCAATCACCGCATTATTATCGGCAGACTCAATAGCCTTGGCTTCTCAAATGACTGCTTCGTCTGGTTCGCCAACTACTTCTCAGATAGAGTTTGGTGTGTCAAATTGGAGGGCCTGTTGTCCCGACCTCTGGCATTTTTTATGGGGGTGCCACAGGGTTCAATTCTCGGGCCACCTCTTTTCTCTATATATATCAATGATGTCGCTCTTGCTGCGGGTGATTCTTTGATCCAACTCTTTGCAGACGACACCATTCAGTATACCTCTGAAACTTCTTTGGACACAACACTCCTTCAGTGGTCTCCAATTGCTTTTAAATGCTAATAAAACGAAGTGCATGCTCTTCAACTGATTGCTGCTTGCACCCTCCTGCCTGACTAGCATCCCTACTCTAGACGGTTCTGACCTAGAATATGTGGACAACTACAAGTGCCTAGATGTCTGGTTTAACTGTAAACTCTCCTTCCAGACTCACATTAAGCATCTTCAATCCAAAGTTAAATCTAGAATTGGCTTCCTATTTCGCAACAAAGCCTCCTTCACTCATGCTGCCAAACATACCCTCGTAAATATGACTATCCTACCGATCCTTGACTTCGGCGATGTCATTTACAAAATAGCCCCCAACACTCTACTCAGCAAACTGGATGTAGTCTATCACAGTGCCATCAGTTTTGTCACCAAAGCCCCATATACTATCCACCACTGCGACCTGTATGCTCTCGTTGGCTGGCCCTCACTACATATTCGTCACCAAACCCACTTATTGACTTTAAAAAAAATCTCCACAAGCTTTTCTTCATGATATTTATTACTCGACTTTTCCTCTACCAGCTGCATGCATGACCCTGAATTAGCTCTAGAACTGTTTTAATCTATTTTTAATCTCTTTTGCTGACAAACACACACCCTTTAAATGCCTTGGAAAAACCGGATAGCGGATTGGCCACTTTTCAGGCATTTGAGAAATAGATGCAGATCCTCAACTCTGTCAACTTGTAGTGCTTCTTGGTAAATTACAGATATACGAGTCACCAGACCCGATCACTGGGATGGTTAACTCTGGAGATACTTTTGGTATCAACTGAGTTAGTTAGATCTTCGTTTAGTTTTTTTGCAGCTTATTTGTGGAGTGATCACCAGAACTCTAAAGTTGAATGTTTTGGTGCCGCTAGCCGCAGTTCAGATTGCTGGTTGATTACTTTTTTCACTGTGTTTGTTTTTCATGATCATGTTTTGTAAGTTACTTTTCTTAAATTCCATGTTTTGTTGCATTGGAAATGTAAATGTTGTGATTGTGTGTGATTGTGTGCAGTGCTCACTTGTAAAAAAGTATTTGGTCTCTAATTGGATTTCCATGTTTAAATCAATTTAAATAAAATACAATTATGGTGTAAGCCGGTTGAGAGATGGTGGAGGCGCCTCTGCCACGTGGGCCCTGGGTGAAATCACTAGTAGAAATGGGATTAGGTTGGTTGGGGGCTCCCGAGTGGCGCAGCGGTCTAAGGCACTGCATTTCAGTGCTAGAGGTGTCACTGCCCTGGTTTGATTCCATGCTGTATCACAACTGGCTGTGATTGGGTGTCCCATAGGGCGGCACACAATTGGCCCAGCGTGGTCTGGGTTAGGGTTTGGCCAGGGTAGGCCGTCATTGTAAATTAACTGACTTGCCTAGTTAAATAAAGGTAAAATATTTTGGGGGGAATGCCAGGGGTAATCACTCATTCAGGCAAGGGAAGGCCCGGGAGAAACTATCCTGTCAAGGTTGAAAGGGGGGTATTTTTTATGTAGCTGGGAGCTTTGACTAATGGTCTGGGTTGGTTGTAAAACCGCATCCTATGAGTAAATACAACCGCGGGTCCTCCAACATGTTTAACTTGCACAAAGAGCTACCCTCCTGGGTGCCTGTAAATAAATGACGTGGGACTCGACTAATGATACCAAGACTAGATCAGATAGGTCCTTGGGAAAATATTGCCAGACTCATCAGTTGTCTACTTGTCCTGTCTTACGAAACAAAAATCTCAAATTAGTCTCACTCAATAGTTTGTTTTTAGTGTAGGCTTGTAATTGTAGTCAAACCTAATCTATTCCATTCCATTGCTTCGGAACCAGATGGAAATGTTCCTAGTACAGTGTCAGAAAGACTTTCCTCCTCTCCCCTCCCCTTAACAGACTCATACTGACAGTTGTTTCCAGTTGCTGAGTCAAAGGGCCATCATAAAGCCCGGCTAGACAAAACAGGATAAGTGCTTGAGCCAAGGCAGTAAAAAGCTCTCTGGGAAACTTGAAAGCCACACAAAATAAGTATGCCGTCTACCATCTGGAAACAATGAACAAACAAAATCCAGCAGACAAACAAACACAGCCGCGAGAGAGAGTAGGAGTGAGAGAGAGAGAGAGAGAGAGAGAGAAAATGAAGGGAGGATGGAGAGAAGAGAGAGTGAATGTTTTAAAGACACGTAGGGCCCACTGCATGCATCACTAGAGGAGAGTGATGAGGAGACAGACACAGAGACACCACTGTCCTTGGACTAAAGGCTCCTTTGATGGTGTCTGATTTTGTGTGTGTGTGTCTTCTGCTACGACCAGCAATGTAAGGAGGGTTATTTCTCTCACACACTATTAACGGTAGAAAGCAAACACAAACGTCACCCCACCGTTCCCACAGCTTAGACAGCCTGTATCATAGTTGTACAATAGACAGGATGTGACATACAAACACAGGGTGATGTGTAGAGGGAGGAATCAGTTTCAGATTGGGGTTATCTTCAACCTAGCCTAACCCTTGATCCTTCTTCAAATGCGTCACATGCGCCGAATACAACAGGTGTAGACCTTACAGTAAAATGCCTACTTACGAGCCCCTAACTGACAGTGCAGTTTTAAAAATACGGAAAAGAATAAAGGATAAAAGTAACAAGTAATTAAAGGGGGGTGCCGGGAACAGAGTCAATGTGCAGGGGTACCAGTTAGTTGAGGTAGTATGTACAAGTAGGTAGAGTAAATTAAAGTGACTATGTATAGATAGAGAGCGGCAGTGGTGTGGGGCATAGTCTGTGAATAGTCTGGGTAGCCATTTGGCTAGATGTTCAGGAGTCTTATGGCTTTGGGGTAGAAGCTATTTAGAACGCTCTTGGATCTAGACTTGGAGCTCCGGTACAGTAGCAGAGATAACAGTCTATGACAAGGGGGTCTGGAGTCTTTGACAATTTTCAGGGCCTTCCTCTGACACCGCCTAGTATAGAGGTCATGGATGGCAGGAGTTTGGCCCCAGTGATTAACTGGGCCGTTCGCACTACCCTCTGTAATGCCTTGCGGTCGGAGGCCGAGCAGTTGCCGTACCAGGCAGTGATGCAACCAGTCAGGATGCTCTTGATGGAGCAGCTGTAGTACCTTTTGAGGATCTGAGGACCCATGCCAAATCTTTTCCGTCTCTTGAAGCGGAATAGGTTTTGTCGTGCCCGCTTCCCGACTGTCATGGTGTGGTTGGACCATGTAACTTTGTTGGTGATGTGGACCCCAAGGAACTTGAAGGTCTCAACCTGCTCCACTGAAGCCCCGTCAATGAGAATGGGGACATGCTCTGTCCTCTTTTTCCTGTAGTCTACAATAATCTCCTTTGTCTTGATCACGTTGAGGGAGAGGTTGTTGTCCTGGCACCACATGGCCAGGTCTCTGACCTCATCCCTATAGGCTGTCTCGTTGTTGTCGCTGATCAGGCCCACCACTGTTATGTCATCTGCAAATGTAATGATGGTGTTGGAGTCGTGCCTGGCCGTGCAGTCATGAGTGAACAGGGAGTACAGGAGGGGGCTGAGCATGCACCACTAAGGTGCCCCTGTGTTGAGGATCAGCACGGTGGAAGTGTTGTTACCTACTCTTACCACCTGGGGGCAGCCCGCCAGGAAGTCCAGGATCCAGTTGCAGAGGGAGGTGTTTAGTCACATGGTACTGAGCTTATTAATGAGCTTTGAGGGCACTATGGTGTTGAACGCTGAGCTGTAGTCAATGAATAGCATTCACACATACAGTTGAAGTCGATAGTTTACATACACTTAGGTTGGAGTCATTAAAACTTGTTTTTAAACCACTCCACACATTTCTTGTTAACAAACTATAGTTTTGGCAAGTCGGTTAGGACATCTACTTTGTGCATGACACAAGTAATTTTTCCAACAATTTTTTACAGACAGATTATTTCACTGTATCACAATTCCACTGGGTCAGAAATTTACATACAGAAGTTGACTGTGCTTCTGATAGGCTAATTGACATCACTTGAGTCATCTGGTACCTGTGGATGTATTTCAAGGCCTACCTTCAAACTCAGTGCCTCTTTGCTTGACATCATGGGAAAATCAAAATAAATCAGCCAAGACCTCAGAAAATAAATTGTAGACCTCCACAAGTCTGCTTCATCCTTGGGAGCATTTTCCAAATGCCTGAAGGTACCACATTCATCTGTACAAAAAATAGTACCCAAGTATAAACACCATGGGACCACGCAGCCGTCATACCGCTCAGGAAGGAGACAAATTCTGTCTCTGAGAGAATAACCTACTTTGGTGCAAAAAGTGCAAATCAATCCCAGAACAACAGCAAAGGACCATGTGAAGATGTTGGAGGAAACCGATACAAAAGTATCTATTTCCACAGTAAAACGAGTCCTATATCAACATAACCTGAAAGGCCCTTCAGCATGAAGAAGCCATTGCTCCAAAACCGTTTGCAACTGCACATGGGGACAAAGATCATCCATTTTGGAGAAATGTCATCTGGTCTGATAGAACTGTTTGGCCATAATGACCATTGTTATGTTTGGATGAAAAAGAGGGAGACTTGCAAACCGAAGAACACCATCCCAACCGTGAAGCACAGGGTGGCAGCATCATTTGTAGGGGTGCTTTGCTGCAGGGGGGACTGGTGCACTTCACAAAACAGATGTCATCATGAGGTGTGAAAATTATGTGGATATATTGAAGCAACATCTCAAGACAGTCAGGAAGTTAAAGGTTGGTCACAAATGGGGTCTTCCAAATGGACAATGACCCCAAGCATACTTCCAAAGTTTTGGCAAAATGGCTTAAGGACATCAAAGTCAAGGTATTGGACTGGCCATCACAAAGCCCTGACCTCAATGCTATAGAAGATTTGTGGGCAGAACTGAAAAAGTGTGAGAAAGGAGACTTACAAACCTGACTCAGATACACCAGCTCTGTCAGGAGGAATGGGCCAAAATTCACCAAACTTATTGTTGGATGGTTGAGGAAGGCTTCCCGAAACATTTAACCCAAGTTAAGCAATTTAAAGGCAATGCTACCAAATACTAAGCGAGTGTATACAAACTTCTGACCTACTGGGAATGTGATGAAAGAAATAAAAGCTGAAATAAATCATTCTCTCTACTATTATTCTGACATTTCACATTCTTAAAATAAAGAGGGAATCCTAACAGACCTAAGACAGGGAATTTTTTACGAGGATTAAATGTCAGGAATTGTGAAAAACTGTTTTAAATGTATTTGGCTAAGGTGTATGTAAACTTCCGACTTCAACTGTAGGTGTTCCTTCTGTCCAGGTGGGAAAGGTCAGTGTGGAGTGTAATAGAGACTGCATCATCTGTGGATCTGTTGGGGCGGTATGCAAATTGGAGTGGGTCTAGGGTTCCTGGGATGATGGTATTGATGTGAGCCATGACCAGTCCTTCAAAGCACTTCATGGCTACAGACGTGAGTGCTACGGGTCGGTAGTCATTTAGGCAGGTTACCTTAGTGTTCTTGGGCACAGGCTTTAAACATGTTGGTATTACAGACCCGGACAGGGAGAGGTTGAAGAGTTCAGTGAAGACACATAGTTGGTCAGCGCAAGCTTGCAGTACACGTCCTGGTAATCTGTGTGGCCCTTCGGCCTTGTGAATGTTGACCTGTCTAAAGGTCTTACTCACATCAGCTGCATTGAGAATGATCACACAGTCTTTCGGTACAGCTGGTGCTCTCATGCATGTTTCAGTGTTATTTGAGTCGAAGCGAGCATAGAAGTTGTTTAGCTCGTCCTGTAGGCTTGTGTCACTGGGCTGCTCTTGGCTGTGCTTCCCTTTGTAGTTTGTAATGGTTTGCAGGCCCTGCCACGTCCGTCGGGCATCAGAGCCGGTGTAGTACAACTCGATCTTAGTCCTGTATTGACGCTTTGCCTGTTTGATGATTCGTCGGAGGGCATAGCGGGATTTCTTATAAGCTTCCGGGTAAGAGTCCCGCTCCTTGAAAGCGGCAGTTCTAGCCTTTAGCTCAGTGCGGGTGCTGCCTGTAATCCATGGTTTCTGGTTGGGGTATGTACATACGGTTACTGTGGGAATGACGTCATCAATGCACTTAATCAAATCAAATGTATTTGTCACATACACATGGTTAGCAGATGTTAATGCGAGTGTAGCGAAATGCTTGTGCTTCTAGTTCCGACAATGCAGTAATAACCAACGAGTAATCTAACCTAACAATTACAAAACTACTACCTTATACACATAATTGTTAACTTATTGATGAAGCCAATGACAGATGTGGTGTACTCCTCAATTCCATTGGACGAATCCCAGAACGTATTCCAGTCTGTGCTAGCAAAACAGTCCTGTAGCTTAGCATCCGCTTCATCTGACCACTTTTTTATTGATCTAGTCACTGGTGCTTCCTGCTTTAATTTTTGCTTGTGAGCAGGAATCAGGAGGATAGAATTATGGCCATATTTGCCAGATGGAGGGCGAAGGAGAGCTTTGTCTGCATCGCTGTGTGTAAAGGTGGTCCAGAGTTCTTTTCCCTCTTGATGCAAATTTCACATGTTGATAGAAGTTAGGTAAAACTGATTTAAGTTTCCCTGCATTAATGTCCCTGGCTACTATGAGCACCGCCTCTGGGTGAGCGTTTTCTTGTTTACTTATGGAGGAATACAGCTCATTCAATGCTAGCTTGGTGCCAGCCTCTGACTGTGGTGTTATGTAAACAGCTACAAAGAATATACAGTGGGGCAAAAAGTATTTAGTCAGCCACCAATTGTGCAAGTTCTCCCACTTAAAAAGATGAGAGAGGCCTGTAATTTTCATCATAGGTACACTTCAACTATGACAGACAATATGAGAAGAAAAAAATCACATTGTAGGATTTTTTATGTTTTTTTTTTTTCTTCACCTTTATTTAACCAGGTAGGCTAGTTGAGAGCAAGTTCTCATTTGCAACTGCGACCTGGCCAAGATAAAGCATAGCAGTGTGAACAGACAACACAGAGTTGCACATGGAGTAAACAATTAACAAGTCAATAACACAGTAGAAAAAAAAGGGGGAGTCTATATACATTGTGTGCAAAAGGCATGAGGAGGTAGGCGAATAATTACAATTTTGCAGATTAATAACACTGGAGTGATAAATGATCAGATGGTCATGTACAGGTAGAGATATTGGTGTGCAAAAGATCAGAAAAGTAAATAAATAAAAACAGTATGGGGATGAGGTAGGTAAAAATGGGTGGGCTATTTACCGATAGACTATGTACAGCTGCAGCGATCGGTTAACTGCTCAGACAGCAGATGTTTGAAGTTGATGAGGGAGATAAAAGTCTCCAACTTCAGCGATTTTTGCAATTCGTTCCAGTGACAGGCAGCAGAGAACTGGAACGAAAGGCGGCCAAATGAGGTGTTGGCTTTAGGGATGATCAGTGAGATACACCTGCTGGTGCGCGTGCTACGGATTGGTGTTGCCATCGTGACCAGTGAACTGAGATAAGGCGGAGCTTTACCTAGCATGGACTTGTAGATGACCTGTTGCCAGTGTGTCTGGCGACAAATATGTAGCGAGGGCCAGCCGACTAGAGCATACAAGTCGCAGTGGTGGGTGGTATAAGGTGCTTTAGTGACAAAACGGATGGCACTGTGATAAACTGCATCCAGTTTGCTGAGTAATGTGTTGGAAGCTATTTTGTAGATGACATCGCTGAAGTCGAGGATCGGTAGGATAGTCAGTTTTACTAGGGTAAGTTTGGCGGCGTGAGTGAAGGAGGCTTTGTTGCGGAATAGAAAGCCGATTCTTGATTTGATTTTCGATTGGAGATGTTTGATATGAGTCTGGAAGGAGAGTTTACAGTCTAGCCAGACACCTAGGTACTTATAGATGTCCACATATTCAAGGTCGGAACCATCCAGGGTGGTGATGCTGGTCAGGCGTGCGGGTGCAGGCAGCCAACGGTTGAAAAGCATGCATTTGGTTTTACTAGCGTTTAAGAGCAGTTGGAGGCCACGGAAGGAGTGTTGTATGGCATTGAAGCTCGTTTGGAGGTTAGATAGCACAGTGTCCAAGGACGGGCCGGAAGTATATAGAAGGGTGTCGTCTGCGTAGAGGTGGATCAGGGAATCGCCTGCAGCAAGAGCAACATCATTGATATATACAGAGAAAAGAGTCGGCCCGAGGATTGAACCCTGTGGCACCCCCATAGAGACTGCCAGAGGACCGGACAGCATGCCCTCCGATTTGACACACTGAACTCTGTCTGCAAAGTAATTGGTGAACCAGGCAAGGCAGTCATCCGAAAAACCGAGGCTACTGAGTCTGCCGATAAGAATATGGTGATTGACAGAGTCGAAAGCCTTGGCAAGGTCGATGAAGACGGCTGCACAGTACTGTCTTTTATCGATGTCGGTTATGATATCGTTTAGTACCTTGAGCGTGGCTGAGGTGCACCCGTGACCGGCTCGGACACCCGATTGCACAACGGAGAAGGTACGGTGGGGTTCGAGATGGTCAGTGACCTGTTTGCAAATTATGGTGGAAATTAAGTATTTGGTCAATAACAAAAGTTTATCTCAATACTTTGTTATATACCCTTTGTTGGCAATGACCGAGGTCAAACGTTTTCTGTAAGTCTTCACAAGGTTTTCACACACTGTTGCTGGTATTTTTACCCATTCCTCCAGCAGATCTACTCTAGAGCAGTGATGTTTTGGGGCTGTTGCTGGGCAACACTGACTTTCAACTCCCTCCAAAGATTTTCTATGGGGTTGAGATCTGGAGACTGGCTAGGCCACTCCAGGACCTTGAAATGCTTCTTACGAAGCCACTCCTTCGTTGCCTTGGGCGGTGTGTTTGGGATCATTTGTCATCTTCAATGCCCTTGCTGATGGAAGGAGGTTTTCACTCAAAATCTCACGATACATGGCCCCATTCATTCTTTCCTTCACACGGATCAGTCATCCTGGTCCCTTTGCAGAAAAACAGCCCCAAAGCATGATGTTTCCACCCCCATGCTTCACAGTAGGTATGGTGTTCTTTGGATGCAACTCAGCATTCTTTGTCCTCCAAACATGACGAGTTGAGTTTTTACCAAAAAGTTATATTTTGGTTTCATCTGACCATATGACATTCTCCCAATCTTCTTCTGGATCATCCAAATGCTCTCTAGCAAACTTCAGACGGGCCTGGACATGTACTGGCTTAAGCAGGGGGATACGTCTGGCACTGCAGGATTTGAGTCCCTGGCGGCGTAGTGTGTTACTGATGGTAGGCTTTGTTACTTTGGTCCCAGCTCTCTGCGGGTCATTCACTAGGTCCCCCCATGTGGTTCTGGGATTTTTGCTCACCGTTCTTGTGATCATTTTGACCCCACGGGGTGAGATCTTGCGTGGAGCCCCAGATTGAGGGAGATTATCAGTGGTCTTGTATGTCTTTCATTTCCAAATAATTGCTCCCACAGTTGATTTCTTCAAACCAAGCTGCTTACTTATTGCATATTCAGTCTTCCCAGCCTGGTGCAGGTCTACAATTTTGTTTCTGGTGTCCTTTAACAGCTCTTTGGTCTTGGCCATAGTGGAGTTTGGAGTGTGACTGTTTGAGGTTGTGGACAGGTGTCCTTTATACTGATAACAAGTCCAAACAGGTGCCATTAAGACAGGTAACGAGTGGAGGACAGAGGAGCCTCTTAAAGAAGAAGTTACAGGTCTCTGAGAGCCAGAAATATTGCTTGTTTGTAGGTGACCAAATACTTATTTTTCACCATAATTTGCAAATAAATTAATAAAAAATCCTACAATGTGATTTTCTGGATTTTTTTCCTCATTTTGTCTGTCATAGTTGAAGTGTAACTATGATGAAAATTACAGGCCTGTCTCGTCTTTTTAAGTGGGAGAACTTGCACAGTTGGTGGCTGACTAAATACTTTTTTGCCCCACTGTATATGAAAACTCTCTCAGTAGGTAATGTGGTCTGCAGCTTATCATGAGAAACTCTACCTCAGGCGAGCAATGGCTCGAGACTTCTTAGATATCGTGCACCAGCTGTTGTTTACAAAAATACATAGACCGCCACCCCTTGTCTTACCAGACGCCGCTGTTCTATCCTGCCGGTACATCGTATAACCAGACAGCTGTTTGGTGATATTGTTGTTGTTCAGCCATGACTCCGTGAAGCATAAGAATAAGAATTGAGGGGAGTGGGGATTTATTAGATTGCCTCCTATTCCTCAGAAGGCACCCCGCCCTCCGGCCTCTCTTTCTCCGCCTCCTCTTCACGCAGATCACTGGAGTCGGGGTCTGTTCCGGAGGGAGCCGCACATCCTCCACCTCGGGCTCGTCAGAGTCGTGAAAGAAGAAAAAGGATTCTGCTAGTCCGTGGTGAGTAATCGCAGTCCTGATGTCTAGAAGTTATTTTCGGTAATAAGAGACGGTAGAGGCAACATTATTTACAAAAATAGTACTAAAATAAGATACAAACAACGCAGATAAACATTCAAAATAACACAATCGGTTGGGGGCACGTAAAACGTCTGCCTTCTGCTCCGGCGCCATTTTTCTTTTAGCCCTTCATTAGCCCCAGCTCTGGTAATGTCTTTAGTCAAGACGCAGACCCCGTCCCCTTCCCCAGCCTTAGACCATCCCTTTCTTTCAGTGGGGGGGCCGTACAGAAGACATAACCCACACTGCTGCAAGTACACACACAAATACACACCGGCCCCAGACCCCATAGCTAAGATCCCTCCCCCGCCCCCCACACACACACACTGCCAACACCCTTCCTCAGGGTCCCATTCACCAATTTACATTCTGCTACACCATGGGAAATCTGTTCCGATTATTATCAGGCCTCTTATAGCTTATGTTCTTTTAATATTTCATTTTACAACTGGCCATTAAACTGAGGAGGATTGCACACCATTGCATGCTAAGACCCTCATTTTAATATTCCTGTCCTGTGACTAGTATTTGTTCTAATCATACAATATAAGCCTACAGTATTGGAAATTCATGAGTTTAAAAATAAGAGGGTGGTGAGGATATAATTATATAGTATACACTTAAATATAATGTCAAGTAGGCTTGTTATTTAATCTAAAATGTAATCAGTTCAGAATAATATTCCATGTCAAGGCCTTAAAGTCATTAAAATAATTGTGCCCCGATATGGTCCACCAAGGCACATATCAGAGAACTGTATTGTCCAGTTGAGCTCTCAACCTCTCAATGTCCATAAAAAATATACAGGCCCCATCCATCCATCCACTGGTTGGTTACATTTTTACTCATTCAAATGAAGACGGCTCGGTCAGGGAAAACGATTTCTCAGGTGCATAACTTTGCTGTACTGAAGCTTTTTGACAGTCTAGGCGAACAGATTCAGATATCCAATCAATAATTCTGATTAATAGCCAGAGATTCAGAGACACAAGACACTCGCTACAACTGAGGAGCAAATCTACCAAACAAATCACCTCAAATTTCTCCACAGAACATTGTCAACACTGACACCATGCGGACGGGTGTGGAATTGCAACTACTACCAACCACTGCCATAAATGTAACCAATGTTAATCCCCGAACACATTTGATGCACACACTTTTTCACACGTCACACACGCACACACACACACACACACACACACACACACACACACACACACACACACCAGAACTAACCCACAAACACAAAGATAGAAAGACAAACACACACAATCCCTCAGCCCATCTATACACTGACCCACTCAGGTAGGCGTGCACATGAACACACACACACACACACACACACACACACACCACAAATAACCACACCTCAGTCAACAAACATTGTGTGCTGTAAACCCTAACGTTGCGACTCATTAACCCATTGAGTCCAACCGTTACACCAGTGCGTTTGGGACTTTAACCTCTTTTAAACACTGTGTGTTTGGATTTGTCTATTTCTTCTGCATCCACAGATACCAGTCTGTGTGATTAACGGGAGTGTCATGACGTTGGCCTGAGGGGTAGGTTTATGACAGTCATAAATACCTCTTCCCCCTTTATTTCCTCTCTCTCCCCTACTGATGTTACATTTGCAAACACCTTGGTTAACATAGAGATTCTGGGAACATCAGAAGGTGGGGGGAAATGAACTATATTCTGGTAATCCGACCAATTGAACATATGTGGTGGTACTATTTTTATGCTAGGGGGCACTATTTTTATGTTTGGAAAAATAACGTTCCCAAAGTAAACAGCCTATTTCTCAGGACCAGATGCTAGAATATGCATATAATTGACAGATTGGGATAGAAAACACCCTAAAGTTTCCAAAACTGTAAAAATATCGTCTGTGAGTATAACAGAACTGATATTGCAGGCGAAAGCCTGAGAAAAATCCAATCAGGAAGTGACTCTTATTTTGAAACCCCTGTGTTCCTATGCATCCATATTTCCCATTGAAAGGGATATCAAACATATTCCTTTTTCTATGGTTTCCCTAAGGTGTCAACAGCCTTTAGACATAGTTTCAGGCTTTTATTTTGAAGAATGAGCTTGAACGACCACATTGCGTAAGTGGACAGGTGGGGGCTCTCAGAGCGAGTTGTGCGCAAAAGAGAAGGGCGGCCATTGTTACTCCCGGTCCTAGTGAAAAGCCAACTTTCTAGGTTGATATTATCGAATAGATATTTGAAAAACACCCTGAGGATTGATTATAAAAAACGTTGACATGTTTCTGTGGACATTATGGATATAATTTGGAATTTTTGTCCGCGTTGTCGTGACCGCTCTTTCCGGTGGATTACTGGGCATAACGCACCAAACTAACTGAGGTATTTGGATATAAAAAATATCTTTATGGAACAAAAGGAACATTTGTTGTCTAACTGGGAGTCTCGTGAGTGAAAACATCCGAAGAACATCAAAGGTAAACTATTCATTTGATTGCTTTTGTGATTTTCGTGACCAAGTTACCTGATGCTAGGTGTACTTATTGTTTTGTCGAGCAATCAATAAACTTACGCAAACGCTTGTATTGTTTTCGCTGTAAAGCATAATTTCTAAATCTGAGACGACAGGGTGATTAACAAAAGGCTAAGCTGTGTTTCGGTATATTGCAAATGTGATTTCATGAATATGAATATTTTCTAGTAATATTATTTGACTGTTGCGCTGTGCTATTTAGCGTTGCTGATGACAAATATACTGGAACCGGGATGGGTGGTTCAAAGAGGTTAATGAATATGATGTCATTTCGGTTGTCATCTGAGACATTCTCATCAATGATAAGATGACATAAACTCTACAGTGGAAAGTCTACACATCAGAGTTTTTGGATTCACATGGAATTGTTGTTCAATTTAAATGTTTGAATATGAAATTATTTGTGATTGGATGAAATGTGATTTTAGCTTCTAAAATGTGAGATTTGGGTTGTCATGAGTGAATTAGGCCCGACTCAGTGGCCCGCCCACGTGAAGAGACATAGGTTGTAAACTATTAAACACACACCTTTTCTCCCTTCCTATATAAAGCCTTGACGACAATGTAACCTTCTGTTTCGAGAATGTGAGGACGGCGGTCCGATGTTAGAATGGTTCAGATAATGACTACAGAACAAAGCCAACATCAGCGTGAGCTTTGGTTGCGAATGGTATGAACTTTGAACTATTGTTCACTACAGAAGTGATTACCTCCTAGCCGTTGAGTTAGCAACAGCAGCTGCAAACGCAGGTTAGAAAGGAACAGACAGAGTAATCTGTCTACCACACAACAACGTTACTACAACGTATCCAATTTACCAGCAGATACATTCTTCAAAGGACTCGGTTGGGCAACACGGCCTTCCATCTACCACCAACCTACCGAAGCACAGCTCAGAGTAAATATTTATTGCATTTTCCTTTTCCAAATGGGCGGTAATTTAGAATGCATAAGATACTGTATTTACGAAAGCACAGCTTCTCCCTTTGTCCCTCAGTCTTGTCTTACCGCTCTTTCACTCAAACCCAGCCCTTTTCATTTGTGTAACAAGCTGTTTTATCTGTTCCGCCCACTAGGGACGTTTTCCTTTATGACGTAATTTGTAATCAAGTTATGATTAATTATGTGTATGTGTAATTCTGTGTGATTAGTTAGGTATTTAGTAAATAAATAATTAAACCCAATTTTGTATTGATGATTCAACTTGTTAGCCAGGGTTCGTGAAGATAAACAAGAATTTACAACTTTCAGATGAGACTGAATTAAGGTGACGATTAATATTGACTGCTATTGATGTAAAATATTACTAGGTCTGTAAGACTTTATTCGGAAGATAACAGCTCTATAAATATTATTTCATGGTGCCCCGACTCTCTAGTTAATTACATTTACATGATTAGCTCAATCAGGTAATATTAATTACTGAGAAATTATTTTATAGAGTAGCATGTCATATTACTTAATCCGGCATAGCCAAAGACAAGACAGGAGCTAGAGCTTTTGTTTATGAAACAAGAATGGATCCTGAAAGGGCCTGGTGGTCGGGTCTTTTTAGAGTCCGAATGGTTTGAGCTTCAAACTAAAACTTATCTATGAAAATCTTAAACTCACTTGGACATGCTTTGCTCTATTATACTCATAAGCTATACACGAGTCATTAGAAGGTAAGGGGTTCTTCTACATAGAAGATCATAGGAAATCCCAGGACAAAGTGTCTATAATACTGTAAGGGGTTCTTCTACATAGAAGATCATAGGAAATCCCAGGACATAATGTCTATAATACTGTTAAGGGGTTCTTCTACATAGAAAATCATAGGAAATCTCATAGTGTCTACAATAAGCTCATAGTTACTGTCCCAGTTGTCACTGACTAGTTGGATATTCATTTCCATTCAAAAATACATTCCTTTATCAGGTTTTTGCTTTGGCGGACCTTTTTTTATTGACATTTGTCAACATTTGTCAATAAAACTCATGAATGCAACTATTTACGTGAAATTGTTTGTGTTCTACTTGTAGCCCTGGTTGTTCTGAAAAGGCAATGGTAAAACCCTTCATTGTGAGACTAAATATAATGTCTGGACATGCAGAGAAATTAAAAGCCGATTTTTCCTAGAGTCTCTGGACTGATAGGGTTTAAAGGCAGCGGTTCCCTAAAAAAGGGGTGCAGGTTTAGTTTTTTCCCTAACACCACACAGATTCAAATAATCAAAGCTTGATGATTACTTGATTATTTGAATAACCTGTGTAGTGCTAGGGCAAAACCCAAAACGTGCACCCCTTGGGGTACCAAGCCCCGAGTTTGGGTGTTGTAGCTGGCTAAATCAGACAGGAAAGCCAAATTACACATCCATCGTTTTCCTGGCAACAGCCATGCAACCATCACCATGGTAACGGGCCAACCCAGGTGCTGTGAGAAGACTGGAGGAACACTGTGCAAACAGAGCAAGAAAGTCAGTGAGATGGAAGTTGGTCAAGGTCACAGAGTAAAGAAGTCACACTACCATTAAATAAAAACGGCCATATATTTTTAACAGTCAGGGCCATCTTAATGCTACATCTGTTTTTGTAGGTATTTGTGCAATGTTATGCAATTATTAACAAGTCATTGTTTAAATATATCTTTCAAATGTATTTGTCACATGGCTGAATTCAACAGGTGAAGAGTTTACTCTGAAATGTCTAATTACGTAGCCCTTTCCCAACAATGCAGAGTTAAAAAACAAAGAACAATTTGCTTAATAAAAAAAGGAAATATAAATGCAACATGCAACAATAAGTTCATATAAATAAATCAGTCAATTTAAATAAATTCATTAGGCTCAAATCTATGGATTTCACATGACTGGGCAGGGGTATTCTCCCGTAAAAGGGATTTATTACAGACATAAATACTCCTCAGTTTCATCAGCTTTCCGGGTGGCTTGTCTCAGACGATCCCACAGGTGTGAAGCTGGATGTGGAGGTCCTGGGCTGGTGTGGTTACACGTGGTCTGCAATTGTGAGAGCGGTTGGACGTAATGCCAAATTTTAATTGGAGGCAGCTTATGGTAGAAAAATGAACATTACAATCTCTGGCAACAGCTCTGGTGGACATTCCTGTGGTCAGCATGCCAATTGCACAATACCGTGTAGCATTGTTTTGTGTGACACAAATGCATGTTTTAGAGTATCCTTTTATTGCCCCCAGCACAAGGTGCACCTGTGTAATGTTCATGCTGTTTAATCAGATTTATGATATGCCACACCTGTCAGGTGGATTGATTATATTGGCAAAGAAGAAATTCTCACTACAAGAGATGAAAACACATTATTGCACAAAATGTAAGAGAAATAAGGTGCGTACAGACAATTTCTTGGATCTTTTATTTCAGCTCATGAAACATGGGACCAACACTTTACATGTTGCGTTTACAGTACTGTGATGACACTCCCACTCTGTCTGCTGAATTCTTTCTCTTTGCTCATGTTTTTCTTAATTGGATGTCGGTGGTTGGAGCCGGGAGTGTCGTCACAGTACTGTAAACGCAACATGTAAAGTCTTGGCCCCATGTTTCATGAGCAGAAATAAAAGATCCAAGAAATTCTCTGTATTATTTAATTTCTTAATTGTATTTAGTTTACTTTAGTTAATAAATATATTTTGTTATTTCTTATCTCCACGTTGTCTCCCTTTTTGTTATGAACTTCGAGCCGGTTCGTGACAGTATATTTTTGTTCAGTATAGTAACGCAACCAAATAACAATAACATGGCTTACCGGTACCAAGCCAATGTGCATGGGTAAGAGGTAATTGAGGTAATATCTACATGTACAGTAGTTAGGGGTAAATGTGACTAGGCAACAGGATATATAATAAACAGAGTAGGAGCGGCATATGTGAAGAGTGTGAAAGAGTGTCTACTGTATCTGTGTCTGTGTGTGTGTTTGACTGTCGGTTTAAAACAATAAAAAGGGGGTCAATACAAATAGTCCGGGTAGCCATTTGATTAACTGTTCAGCGTCTTATGGCTTGGGGGTAGAAGCTGTTCAAGAGCCTTTTGGTACCAGACCGTTTGTGGTACCGCTTGCCGTGCGGTAGCAGAGAGAATTGTTTACGACTTGGGTGGCTGGAGTCTGCCAATTTTTAGGAAACTTTCTTAGGACCTAAGGGCCTATTCCAAATAATTTCAGCCTCATGAAGGGGAAGGGGCGTTGTCGTGCCCTCTTCACGACTGTGTTGGTGTGTTTGGATCCTGATAGGTCCTTAGTGATGTGGACACCGAGGAGCTTGAAGCTCTCAAACCGCTCCACTACAGCCCCGTCGATTGAATGGAGGCATGCGCGACCCTCGGTTTCCAGTAGTTCACAATCAGCTCCATTGTCTTGCTGACTTTGAGGGAGAGTTTTTTGTCCTGGCAAAACACTGCCAGGTCTCTGCTTTCCTCCCTATAGCCTGTCTCATTGTTGTGAGTGATCAGGCCTACCACCGTCGTGTCGTCTGCAAACTTAATGATGGTGTTGGAGTCATGAGCGGCCATGTCGTCGTGGATGAATAAGGAGTACAAGAGGGGTGGGTCTGACGACGCACCCCTGAGGGGCCCCCGTATTAGTCCTGTATTGACACTTTCCCTGTATGATGGTTAGATTTCTTTAAAAATGTTCATAGCAGGATTTCTTATAAGCGTTCTGCTTAGTGTCCCATTCCTTGAAAGCTGCAGCTCTAGCCTTTAGCTCAGTGCGGATGTTGCCTCTAATCTATGGCTTCTAGTTGGGATATGTACATACTTAAGTTAAATGTGGGGCTGACGTCATCGATGCACTTATTAATGAAGCCAGTGACTGATGCAGTAAACTCCTCAAAGCCATCGGCTGAATCCCGTAACATTTTCCAGTCTGTGCTAGCGAATCAGTCCTGTAATTTAGTGCTTAGTAACGAAGTCACAGCCTGTTAATATATGTGTATATATATATATATACACTGCTCAAAAAAATAAAGGGAACACTAAAATAACACATCCTAGATCTGAATGAATGAAAAATTCTTATTAAGTACATTTTTCTTTACATAGTTGAATGTGCTGTCAACAAAATCACGCAAAAATTATCAATGGAAATCAAATTTATCAACCCGTGGAGGTCTGGATTTGGAGTCACACTCAAAATTAAAGTGGAAAACCACACTACAGGCTGATCCAACTTTGATGTAATGTCCTTAAAACAAGTCAAAATGAGGCTCAGTAGTGTGTGTGGCCTCCACGTGCCTGTATGACCTCCCTGCAAGCCTGGGCATGCTCCTGATGAGGTGGCGGATGGTCTCCTGAGGGATCTCCTCCCAGACCTGGACTAAAGCATCCGCCAACTCCTGGACATTCTGTGGCGTTGGTGGATGGAGCGAAACATGATGCCCCAGATGTGCTCAATTAGATTCAGGTCTGGGGAACGGGCGGGCTAGTCCATAGCATCAATGCCTTCCTCTTGCAGGAACTGCTGACACACTCCAGCCACATGAGGTCTAGCATTGTCTTACATTAGGAGGAACCCAGGGCCAACCGCACCAGCATATGGACTCACAAGGGATCTGAGGATCTCATCTCGGTACATAATGGCAGTCAGGCTACCTCTGGCGAGCACATGGAGGGCTGTGCAGCCCCTCAAAGAAATGCCACCCCAAACCATGACTGACCCACAGCCAAACCGGTCATGCTGGAGGATGTTGCAGGCAGCAGAACGTTCTCCACGGCGTCTCCAGACTCTGTCACGTCTGTCACATGTGCTCAGTGAGAACCTGCTTTCATCTGTGAAGAGCACAGGGTGCCAGTTGCGAATTTGCCAATCTTGGTGTTCTCTGGCAAATGCAAAACGTCCCGCACGGTGTTGGGCTGTAAGCACAACCCCCACATGTGGATGTCGGGCCCTCATACCACCCTCATGGAGTCTGTTTCTAACCGTTTGAGCAGACACATGCACATTCGTGGCCTGGAGGTCATTTTGCAGGGCTCTGGCAGTGCTCCTCCTGCTCCTCCTTGCACAAAGGTGGAGGTAGCGGTCCTGCTGCTGGGTTGTTGCCCTCCTATGGCCTCCTCCACATCTCCTGATGTACTGGCCTGTCTCCTGGTAGCGCCTCCATGCTCTGGACACTACGCTGACAGACACAGCAAACCTTCTTGACACAGCTCGCATTGATGTGTCATCCTGGATGAGCTGCACTACCTGAGCCACTTGTGTGGTTTGTAGACTCCGCCTCATGCTACCACTAAAGTGAAAGCACCGCCAGCATTCAAAAGTGACCATAACATCAGCCAGGAAGCATAGGAACTGAGAAGTGGTCTGTGGTCACCACCTGCAGAACCATTCATTTATTGGGGGTGTCTTGCTAATTGCCTATAATTTCCACCTGTTGTCTATTCCATTTGCACAACAGCATGTGGAATTTATTGTCAATCAGTGTTGCTTCCTAAGTGGAAAGTTTGATTTCACAGAAGTGTGATTGACTTGGAGTTACATTGTGATGTTTAAGTGTTCCCTTTATTTTTTTGAGCAGTGTATATGATTTAGCCTACAATTATAGTGAATTTGTATTTGATTTCGAATAACCTAGTAATAGGGAATTTTTATATTTTCATAATTAATAGACAGACATTACCTTTAGCTGCAGAATATCTCACCACTGTGAGTTTCCATCTCCTCCCCCCTCTCCTTCATTCCTTTCTCATGCGCAAAGAGAGAGAGGCATATTTTGCTTGGTTTCCCCCAAAAAAGCACTGGGTAGCTGCAGAAACATGGTTGGAGAGCCCATAGCATACAGAGTTTGGGCGGAATATCACCTGTTGCGCATCGAAAAATACCGGAGTAGCCTACCCAACATGAGTGAAAAACGTACCGTCAGAAAGACATTTTCTGCATATCATAATGTTTCTTTAGACCTACCTAAAATAAATAATGGATTTATTGTGATTGTGTATATTCAATTGATTTCTTAGACTTAAAAAAATGCAGATGTTCCAAGGGCGCACATCCGTATGCGGACATGTATGCATGTATGCTTGTATGCGTATTGTATGCATGGAGGCCTGGAGATGCTAAATGTATTTATGTTAATTAAAGGTCAATTGCCGTGAGACCGGCAAGCTTTTGCAAAATATTGGAGGTATTATTTAGGCTACCATAGCTATGCCCATATAGGATGACAATGCCCCCATCCACAGGGCATGAGTGGTCATTGAATAGTATGATGAGCATGAAAACAATGTAAACCATATGCCATGGCTGTCTCAGACCAGATCTCAACCCAACTGAACATGAATGGTAGATTCTGGGGCGGTGTCTGAGACAGTGTTTTCCACCACCATCAACAAGCACCAAATTATGGAATTTCACATGGAAGAATGGTGTCACCTCCATACAATAGTAACAGACACTTGTAGAATCTATGCCAAGGTGCATTGAAACGGTTCTGGCTCGCGGTGGCCCAAAGCCACGTTATGTTGGTGTTTCCATTATTTTAGCTGTTACCTTTATATTTTTATATCTGTGGGAGAGACATCAGAGAGGAACACCACTGGTGGGCTTAGCTATGCTCCTTGCAAGCTTGATCTTTCAATTGAAGACAAAATATTGGAGAAATAGTGTAGACCTGGCTGATTTAAATGTATTTTTAGAAATATAAAATATATTTGAAAAACTGCTCACATTCTCATGTTTAGAACCTTTGTAACTGTTACCAGTAATGAGGGTACAAGAAAAGTTAACAGATGTCCAGTGTCCATAAAAAAAAAAGAAGTTTTTAGGTTGGATACCTTTTTCAAAAATGTGACTTTTGTTGAATTTCGGTAACAGAGGTACATGTAACGGAAGTGGCTACCGCACACCCACCCAGTATTAAAACCTGAACTACATTAATTAAATCCATGAACAAATACTTTTTACACATTAAACCATTCAATAATAATGTTTCTAATCTACATACTAGAGATGTAATTTGCTGTAGTATAAAGAGGGAAACTTGCAACAGTCATACTTGATGTTGTAAGCAAGTTACACTATGTTTAAACCATCATAACTTTTGCTAAGATCCAGTTGAAAACATAATGAAGTGTACTCTAGAAAGTACAAAAAGCCCTTTCTCATTGTATATATAGCATCAACTGACTGAATTAGGTCTTTTTTTATGTAGATGACATCCATGGCGTGACTTGGCCCTAGACACTGATCTAAGGTCAGTTTATGGGATTTTTTCCCCCTGATAGTTAGAATTAGAAGAGGTAACCCATAAACTGATCCTAGATCTGTGCTTATTGGCAAATCCAGATGGAGACACTGACAGAACCTGGAAATAATATCCCAGCCCACACGTACCTCTGCCTGCCACCCAATTACCACTAAGTGGGGTATGTATTGTACTGACCCAATGCTTTTTTTCAGGGGCCTATTAGGCGAAGAGATTGCTAATCGTGCCTACATTGCATGCTCCAATGCAGGTCTACCAAATAGGCCTTCCATTCACGCCATCAAACGACACTGGGCGGCCTTCCCAGCAGAGGTCAATGTGTACTATTCAAAACAAATGGGATGATTATAAACAGAACATTACAATTCAGCCTAATTTACCATTAAGCAAACAATTTAGGGTAAAAATGTACAATGAGAACTCATAGGGGTAGCATACAAGCATACAGTATGTTTCAGTCCATACAAGGGTTCCATGTCTGAACAAAACAAAGAGCTGGAGCTAAAGCTATTCTCCAACCAATAAGACAGTCACATAGAGGATTTGTAGCCAATGGACTCAAAGGTAGTATACATTTAGTCAATAATTACACACAATAACATGTTAGCTAAGATGTCCCCCCCAAAATTCCATGTTAAAAAACCCTGCTATAGGCCTATATTCTTGGCTAATTTGAAAAGGTATATTATATTACAGGAGATTTCATCACACCACTTCCATTGGCTCACTGCATGTCATTTCAAGCCAAACACACAAATCTCCCACTTTTTTGTTATCATTAAAAACACTGTACATATTTCCCCATCTGACCATGACACATCTCTAAACCACACAAACCGCCCCGTTAGGCCCGAGCCCCCCACCCAACGTTCTTCTCCAGAATAAGATTATTTTGTTTCATTGTTCACACATTCCACAGCGGCGACCCTGTTTGTACAGATGCGATCTCATGTGCTTGGGCTCTGAAGACTCCGAGGAAGCCTCTGCTCCTCGACCAAGGATGTTGCCACAGATCAAAGGCCCCCGGTGCCCAGAGCCCAAGCAACAGTTTTTTTGGGACTAGTTGTTTTTTTTGTCTGTGGGGACCCCTGGTAAGATATCCATCTGCTAGCCGTATGGGATCCTCCAGTGTGTGTGTGTGTGTGTACATGCCTTGGGACAAGTGCAGGCCTCTCTCTCTGCTCGGTCTCTCTCTTACTATCCCATCCCCAGCATAAATTTACTCAGCTGGTATGGTCCCCCAAGCCCTGTTCTACAAGAGCTTTGTTTCCCACTGCAACATCTGTTAACGTAATGCTCTGTAACACATTTCAAAGGCCAGCTTAGCTTGGGTCAACAACAGGTAATAGAGTGATTTATTGATGCACTGGCTTGAAAATAAGGGTAAGGAAAATTATTTCTCAGAGCAAACATGTGCACGCGCAAACACACACAAAGATGTTGCCGTTTCACTCCATCATGTTTTCGAGGCACTACTGTTAATCCGAACAGAAAATATAAATGATCTTCCGCTTGGATTCAACATATAAGGGGGAAAAAAGGGAGATCGGCTTTTAAAAAATAGTTGACATTTTTTTCAGCGGCACCCCATCACGATTGACAGCTAACTTTAGTCTCACCAGGCCCTGGGCTGGCGTTAAAACAGTAAACAGATGAAAGAGGGCTTAAAAACATTAGTCTACAGTCAGAAATAGGGCCTATTAAGTTTTTCTTGGACTCCTGCTTTCCAATCCGGTTGGGGTTAATGGAAACGAAACGCTCTGAAACAAGGAGAATGTCCAATAAGAAACGTTTGATTTTGAAACATTTAATTGTGGCGTGATCTAATGAACACGACCCCGGCTATTCCAATCCTGGTTCCAGAGCAACTCAGGATTTTGCCCACATAGTTTACCTCTGGCCTTCCTGGCCACCAGCCCCAATCATGGAGGAAATGAGGTGTCAACACATTGGTATTTACTCAGCGCTCATTTGTTTTTCTAAGGGATGCCGAGGCTGACCCCTACTCTGCTAGCCACCACATGAATGGGAGGATTTACTTTGAACATTTTCAAAAGAAATGCAGCACAAGACACACATTCTCTCGATCTGATACGGGATATTTAGTTGAGAAAATATCAATACAGAATAAAGGTTAAATCTGGTCTGTTTTAAACCTAATTTGGAGGAACAATGTAATCCTTAAAGGGATACTTTGGTATTTTGGCAATGTGGCCCTTTATCTAATTCCCAAGTCAGATGAATTTGTTGATGCCATTTTTATGTCTGTCCAGTATGAAGGAAGTAAGAGGTAGTTTTGCAAGCCAATGCTAACTAGCGTTACCGCAATGACTGGCAGTCTATGGTATCTACTAGTATGCTAGCAGATATCCATAGATTTCAGTTTGTAAAACTGCTCTAATTCTCATGTTCAGAACATTGGTAAGTCAGCTACCAGTAACGAGGGTCCACGAAAAGGTCAGATGCTCAGTGTCCATTAAATAAAATTGTTTTGCATATTAAACAATGTACTAATATGTATCTTTCAGATGATTCCAGTTTTTAGGTTGGATACTTTTTTCAAACATGTACTTTTGTTGATTTTTGGTAACAGAGGTACAGGAGATAGGCTACCACCCAGTACTAAAACCTGATATATATGAATGAAATCCATGAACAAATACTTTTAAACATTTTAAAGTAATTTCCAATCAATAGCTAAAAAGGATAATAATGTTTCTAATGTACATACTGGAGATGTAATTTGCTCTAGTATAAAGGGGGAAACTTGCAACAGTCATACTTGATGTTGTAAGCAAGTTACACTATGTTTAAACCATCATAATTTTTGCTAAGATCTGGTTAAAATCATAATGAAGTGTACTCTAGACACTACAAAAAGCCCTGTCTCTTAGTATATATACAGTAGCATCAAATGACTGAATTGGATGTTTTTTACGTAGATGCTAACGATGGTGTGACCTGGCCATGAATGACCCCTACACACTGATCTAAGGTCAGATTATGGAATTTCTCCCCCTGATAGAATTGCCCATCTGACCCAGATTGTGATTTATAATGGACCGTTTTTGGATTGCATGAACAACAACAGTAATTGTGTAAAGGTGGGGATGCAGGGCTGTGTTCCAAACAAAACAATTACAAGTGTGATGCTCTAATTCCTCAACAGCACAGATTGGAGAGCTAAAAAAAGCACTATAAACTAGAAGTTCATCCAATTGGTGGCAGATTTTCGTGCGACTATTCTACAACCTACATAAAACATTTTCCCACCAGAGAGGTGTTTCCATCAAACTGACTTATTGTGGATAAAAGGCTGTGCTTGATGACGTATTGCACATAAAAATAAATATTGCCGTTCAATTCCCATGTACCAAATGAAAAATACAAGTTAAATGGGTTTCCATCGCATTTTCAACTCTACTGATGGTTTTGTCACAAAAACTGTTGCGTTATATAGGGAATGTGCCCACTCTGAATTTGGCACTTGCGCTCAAGCCAACAGCTAGCAGATAGTGCGGGTAGGCTACCTACATTATGATATTATT
This sequence comes from Oncorhynchus tshawytscha, assembly GCF_018296145.1. Classification (NCBI taxonomy): domain Eukaryota; kingdom Metazoa; phylum Chordata; class Actinopteri; order Salmoniformes; family Salmonidae; genus Oncorhynchus; species Oncorhynchus tshawytscha. The sequence continues at coordinate 2,055,046 of NC_056454.1, read as the reverse complement.
ATGGTTAAGAGCGATATTATTTTTATTTGTCAAATGGCAGCCAAGCATCGATCATCATTTCACCAGAATAAGACCCTTGATATTTATTGGCAAGGAGCATCAAGCTCATCAGCCTGTGATGTTCATCATAACTTATTTCATCTGTAGCCTAATGAACTGAATGCTTTGGGAGGACCACACAACATATCACATGACTCTATGTTTACTTCGATATGGTTATAATATAAATAATTGTGCATAAAGGCGTTTCCACTGCCATTTGTCAAATTATTAATTTTATAGACACAAAAAGATCCTACCAGGTCGAACGCACAAATTGTCTTTCGGCATTTCCTGTTTCCATCAGCCCAGTCGTGACCGTTTCATACGTCACGTTATTCATCCGCATGAAATGGTTGGCTGGAAACCTGGTTCTAGTTGAAGACTCTTCTTTGAGTCATAAAACTGAAATGACTTAACTGTGCACACTTTGGAGAGGTGTGTGGCCACTTGGAATAACCAAGACCTCTCACTCAAACCTTTGTAATTGTTTTGTCTTATGATGCACCTTCCGCACATTTTCCAAGAATATTCTTATCATGTTACTACTGAATGTGTCCAGAGTATTTTCAGATTTCATTATCGACAAATACAGCAAAAAGTACAGTAAATGTCAAATGCACATAACATCAACAGTGTAGTGTTTGGATTCAGTCTTGTGTCAGGTGAACTGTTGTGTACTCACCTATAGTCTAATCATTTTTCAATTTTCTCCAAACTGTTCCCTTTTAATTGTTACCTTGGTTATGCATATTCTTTCCATATTTCTTTGAGAAATATTTAAATCTAGCCGTATCCATATAGGCCCATTTCCATGAGTGCAAGGGTTTCAGAATCTGGGGCAATCAGAAACCCACCTTCCAATTTATATAAAACGGCACTTTACAATACAGTCCGCCATGATTGCCGAGGATCCACGCGGCTTTATGCAGTGGGTCTTAATTGAACATTTTATTGGGGGACATTACACTTGTTTTTATTTATTTATATAAATAACTTGTGCTATAAAAGGCCTGGCAGACCCTGTAAGGGGAAACTGCCCATTAACTTATAAGGCACAGGATCCAGTTGCCTAATTCACAAGCTCTAGGTGACTTTCATCACTTGTCGACTTCATAGCGGCAGTCAATGTTTCCTCCAGGATGCTGTTGCGTCTTTGACATGAAGGTGTTTTGACAAAGAGCAGTCTGCCCTGATGGCAACTCTGAGGCTGAGGCTGGAGCTACAGCCCTAGGCCTCTCCATAAAACACAAAGCATATTTCTCTCCCGGCTGGGATCTGTACACTGCTATACACTGTACACTGCTCTCAAGTTCGCATCCACATGTACAAAAAAATATAGCTTATGACGTTTAGTTGATTGAGTTTCGGATCATGTCTATTATAAAAATGCTTCTAAAATAGGATTTTTTCCTGCAGATTATCTGTGAACATGCAATAAAATCCTTTCTGTGAAAATACAGATAACTAATAAGCAACAGGCTATTTCTACTTTAAAACAGTGCAAAATGCCCAAATGAATTTAGCGTGACGAGGCTGTGACGATACCATCCAAAAAATGTCCGTGGCAATTTGCTTTCACACGAAGCATACTTGGTCCAAACTATTTACTCCTGCTGTATGTAAAATGTTGTGTGCTATAGCTTGGAAAATAAGAAAAGGTGACTCTGGATGACAACATAATGATGTTTGTTTCCAACATTAGGGCTATTTTCTTCAAGAAGTTAAGTGCGCTTTGTGTTTTGATTCCTTGCCATGACACTAACGAGTATCGCCGTACTAAAATCATCCCGGGCCTAGGCCTACTACTTGCTGACACTGAGCACACATCCTTTAACCCTTCAGCGTAAAACACTGTCACTGTACACCTCTCTCACACACACTGTCCAACAGCAGATTGGCTGGGGCGTCACCCTTGCGCCTCTCAAAATGAATCTGCCTTGAACTAAAGCCACCTGGCACCATGTTTCCAGATCACCAATGCGGACAGATTACTAGAACAATAAACCCCACGGCCTCCTTTGTCATTTATATTTCAACTGTTTGAAGTCCCTCATTAAGTCCAACCAGACGAATTAAGTGCAGATGTACAAAATCAAAGTACAGCAGTTTGGAGGGGAAGCATCTCATTAACAGGTTAATGGAGCCAGATATATCCTAAGGATGTGAGAAATTGAAAAATTCTCATACATTTTCAGCTGCTGGTTTTCCGTTAAAACACTAAAAAAATTCATGAAATTCCATGTAAATTCACTATGCTTATACAGGGGTCGTGTTAACGCAGGATTCCGTTTTTTCATGCAGAAAAGGAAAGATAAAATGCAGAATTTTCTTATTGTAAATTCACAATGCTGTACAGGGGTCGTGTTAACGCAGGATTCCGTTTTTCATGCAGAAATGGAAAGATAAAACGCAGAACAAAATGCTTCTTATTGTAAATTCTGCTCGGCTTCAGTCAGGGTTCGCTGCAAATCATGAATGGAAAAGGACTCATTTGGTGCTTCAGTTGTACTTTTCCAGTCAGATGAAATATCTTTGCTCTCGTCATTGGATCACCAGACAGACAGCTCTCTGACTGATATGTGTTGACTACTTTTCTCCGGTACATTCCTCCTGCATAGTTTTTCTCCGGTAGCAAGTTAAAATGCAAGAACGACTTCAAGCAAAACATTAGGAAATGCAGCTAGCTACATTCTATGATAAACATTAGAAATATAATGGCCATGCATCGTTTTTTATCTTAAATACCTTGCTTTTTCATTGTAAACTAATCTACTTGTGTGGCTGCTAGCCAAATAGCATTGCACTTCTGTTGTCGACTGATGAAGATTTTTGAAAGCTAATGCGACCCATGAAATAGCCTACATTGTGTTTCCCATGAAGAGAAAGATAATTTTTTATCTTTTTTTATCTTTTATGCTGTATCAGCTTTAAAATCAAAGTCAAACCTGCAAATCAAAGCTTTTATTTGTCAGGCTAATCAACGGAAGATGGAATTTAAATGACAGAACTGTTAAATGAGAAATTTAAATTTATGTAGTTTACTGTAAAATGCTAATGTTTGTGCTTCTAGCTTCTCTAGTTTTGCAGACAATGCAGTAATAATCAGAGCAGATGGTAATAGCATGGGCAGACTAACAATTCTGGCAAATGCCAGAAAAAAATCTTTTACTGTCATACACAGTGTAAGGGGATAAAGAATATGTACATAAGGATATATGAATGAGTTTTGATGGTACAGAGCAGCATAGGCAAGATACAGTAGATGCCTGGCTTTCTGGTTGGCTACAGTATTTACATATGAGATCCAACTCAATCATCAAGTTTAAACCACAGTGGCATAGTTAAAGTGGCCTAGGTGATACATGTCAGGAAAATAACCTCACACTCATCAACAAAACTAAGGAGATGATGGCAGAAACAGCAGATGAACACCCCCTATCCACATCGATGGAACAGTAGTGGAGAGGGTAGCAACGTTATGCATACACATCACAGACAAACAATGGTCCACTCACACAGACAGCATCGTGAAGTAACAGCGCCTCTTCATATCAGGAGGCTGAAGCATTGTTTAAAGTGGCTACAGATGATATATTTACGTATGTAAATGTAAATCCAGATAGTAAATATATCACATCACCGGGGGCAAACTACCTGCCCTCCAGGACAAACCAATGCTACAGGAAGGCCATAAAGATTTACATACCCTACATTATCCATCTCATATGCATAGCTGGGTATATACTGTACTCTATATCATCAGACTGTTAAACAGCCATCCATTGAGTGGCTGCTGTAACTGACACTGACACTGACTCAACTCCAGCCACTTTAATAAATATGGGAAATTGTAAAGATATCACTAGCCACTGATGCTACCTTATGTAATGGGCTATATATAAATAAATTTGAAAATAAATTTGATTTGATTTGATTTAACTATGCCACTTTGTTTACATACTCATCTCATATGTATATACTGTACTCGATATCAGCTACTGTATCTTGCCTATGCTGCTCTGTACCATCACTCATTCATATATCCTTATGTACATATTCTTTATCCCCTTACACTGTGTATAAGACAGTAGTTTTGGAATTGTTAGTTAGATTACTTGTTGGTTATTACTGCATTGTCGGAACTAGAAGCACAAGCATTTCACTACACTCGCATTAACATCTGCTAACCATGTGTATGTGACAAATAAAATTTGATTTGATTTGATCATCAAAGAGAGTCAGACCCACCCCAGTCAGTCACTCAGAACAGAAAAATGGAAAGGTGGTGCCGAAGAAAGTTCTGACAGTGCTAAATGTGTGAAATCAACTGGCTTAATTTGCTAAAAGTTCTGTTTTTTCTGGGCCGAGTGCTGTGTCTTTGAGAAATGACAGAAATGAAAGCTGCTGCAGCAGAGGACAGTGATGCAAGGTAGGATGAAAACAGAGAAAGTGACTCGTGTACACTGCTCCCAGTTGGGCCTATTAAAGGGGGATTTGGGGGAACATTTAGACACTACTTTATTTTTATTTTATTTGCTTCTGAATCAGTCTTTCCAGCCAAGTAAGTGAGTTTATAAGCTTGTACCCAGGTAGTACAAATATCTGGGCCACATCCAGACTGATTCCGGCATGCCAGATCTAAAACTGCTAGTACGGGTCTCGTAGCCGTATCTGGCTCAGGTCTGAAGTGAATGATGGTACAGACTAGGCCCGAGTCATTCGGCGAAGATCGGGCAGCCGGAACTGAACCAAAGCTGTCAAATCGTTTCTACCCCCCCAATAAAACAATATGTATATTAAATGTCTGTAGTAATATTATATTAAATGTAGGTAGTAATATTGCAGCTATCAACCAAACTATGAACAATAAATGAACCAAAAAAAATACATTTTCTAAAAATATTTGAAATAGCCTTTGTGTGGGTGTCATACCGCAACAGGCACTACTACATATGTACAGTAGCTGTCATGATTGTCCGAAGGAATGGACCAAGGCGCAGCTTCTTCAGAGATCCACATGTTTAATGAAATATGAAACTCACCAAAAACAATACAGAAGAAAACGAAACGTGACGTTCTGGGCTGCTCACAGGAAGCTACACAAAGACAAGATCCCACAAACAACAGGTGGGAAAATGCTGCCTATATATGATCCCCAATCAGAGACAACGATAGACAGTTGCCTCTGTTTGGGAACCATACCAGGCCAACAAAGAAATAGAAAACATAGATTGCCCACCCTAGTCACCCCCTGACCTAGAATTAACCTGTTGAGTGTAGGGGGCAGTATTTTGATGTTTGGATGAAAAACGTATCCAAATTAAACTGCCTATTTCTCAGGCCCAGAAGCTAGAATATGCATATAATTGTCATATTAGGATAATAAACACTCTAAAGTTTCCAAAACTGTCAAAATATTGTCTGAGTATAAAAGAACTGATATTGCAGGTGAAAACCTGAGGAAAATCCAACTAGGAAGTGCTTCTTATTTTGAAAGCTCCCTGTTCCATTGCATGCCTTCCCTCCATTTAAAGGGATATCAACCAGATTCCTTTCCTTTTGGCATCCACATGGTGTGAACAGTCTTTAGACATAGTTTCAGCCTTTTACTCTGAAAAAGTAAGGAGTGGATGGCTGGGTGCCAGCAAAGTTTTGCATGCGCAACAGCTTGGAGCAGACATTTTCTCTCTCTCTCCTATTGAAAAAGCTACGGTCAGGTGGAAATATTATCAATTATTTATTGTAAAAACAACCTGAGGATTGATTATAAAAACGTTTGACATGTTTCTACGAACATTGCGGATACTATTTGGACTTTTCGTCTGCCCCATCGTGCAGGTCGAGCCTGTGGTTTACGGAACATAATGCGGCAACCAAATGGAGGTATAAAAAAATATGGATATAAAAATAATCTTCATGGAACAAAAGGAACATTTATTGTGTAACTGGGAGTCTCGTACGTGCAAACATCCGAAGATCATCAAAGGTAAGCGATTCATTTTATTGCTTTTCTGACTTTCGTGACCAATCTACTTTGCTGCTAGCTTTTTGTAATGTTTTGTCTGCTGAGAGAGATGTCCTTACATAAACACTTGGTTTGCTTTAGCTGTAAAGCTTTTTTGAAATCTGACACGCCAGGTGGATTATCAACAAGCTAAGCTGTGTTTTGCTATATTGCACTTGTGATTTCATGAAAATTAAATATTTTTAGTAATTTAATTTGAATTTGGCGCTCTGCAATTCAGCGGATGTTGGTGAAAATGATCCCGCTAACGGGATGGGTGCGCCAAGAAGTTAAAACGATCTCTAAGGTCAGAGCGTGACAGTAGCATGGATGTATCCAAATAAATTCCAATAGAAAACAGCTTTAAGAAAATGCAAATGCAGCTACTTTGATATTAATCTACCTGCGGAGTTGACGTGAATGTATTAGCCATAGTTGGCTCGCAAGCAAGCAAGGGATAAGAACATTGCCAGCCTGCATAGCAATCAAACAAATGAATGAACAACAAGTCAGCTTCTCTAGAAACCTAAGAAATAGAATCAGGTTTAGTGTAAGGATATTGTAGTATGAATTTGTTTATCAAAATCTCAATGAACACATGTCCTTTTTAACCAGTAAATCTGTGCTTGTTTTCTTTGGCAAACGTGGTATGACTGGGATAAACACTTCCTCTCCGTACAATATCTGGAACTAACCAAGTCGTCCATTATTTCCAGACAATGTACAGTACAAAGTGTCAGTGTTGATCTATGTCTCTCTGTGTCTCTCCATCTGTAGCCTTGGATGTGTTTAGTTCTTTCCTTTATCCCTCCGTCTGGTGCAGGCTGCAGCCACCGTATGACAAACTTCTACGTCCCTCCATCTGTAGCCTCTTATCTGGTGTCCTGTGTGAATCAAATAAAATCAGATTGTATTGGACTGGTCACATTTACGTGTTTAGCAAATGTTATTGTGGGTGTGGCGAAAGGCTTGTGTTTCTAGCAGTACAGTAATATCTAACAAGTAATATCAGACAATTTCACAACAATACACACAAATCTAAGTAAGGAATGAAATTAAGAATATATAAATACATGGATAAGCAATGTAAAATACAGGAGACTAGCATAGAATACAGTATATACATATGAGATGAGTTTTGCAAATTATGTAAACATTGTTAAATTGACAAGTGTTCAATTATTAAAGTGGCCAGTGATTCCAAGTACAGTGAGGGAAAAAAAGTATTTGATCCCCTGCTGATTTGGTACGTCTGCCCACTGACAAAGAAATGATCAGTCTATAATTTTAATGGTAGGCTTAGTAGAACAGTCAGAGACAGAATAACAACAACAAAATCCAGAAAAATGTCAAAAATGTTATGCATTGATTTGCATTTTAATGAGGGAAATAAGTTTTTGACCCCCTCTCAATCAGAAAGATTTCTGGATCCCAGGTGTCTTTTATACAGGTAATGAGCTGAGATTAGGAGCACACTCTTAAAGGGAGTGCTCCTAATCTCAGCTTGTTACCTGTATAAAAGACACCTGTCCACAGAAGCAATCAATCAATCAGATTCCAAATTCCTCTCCACCATGGCCAAGACAAAAGAGCTCTCCAAGGATGTCAGGGACAAGATTTTAGACCTACACAAGGCTGGAATGGGCTACAAGACCATCGCCAAGCAGCTTGGTGAGAAGGTGACAACAGTTGGTGCGATTATTCTCAAATGGAAGAAACACAAAAGAACTGTCAATCTCCCTCGGCCTGGGGCTCCATGCAAGACAGCTGGGTGAAAGTGTTGTGGTCAGATGAGACCAAAATGGAGCTCTTTGGCATCAACTCAACACGCCGTGGTTGGAAGAGGAGGAATGCCGGCTATGACCCCAAAAACACCATCCCCACAGTCAAATATGGAGGTGGAAACATTATGATTTGGGCGCGTTTTTCTGCTAAGGGGACAGGACAACTTCACCTCATCAAAGGGACGATGGACGGGGCCATGTACCGTCAAATCTTGGGTGAGAGCCTCCTTCCCTCAGCCAGGGCATTGAAAATGGGTCGTGGATGGGCATACAGCATGACAATGACCCAAAACACACAGCCAAGGCAACAAAGGAGTGGCTCAAGAAGAAGCACATTAAGGTCCTAGAGTGTCCTAGCCAGTCTCCAGGCCTTAATCCCATAGACAATCTGTGGAGGGAGCTGAAGGTTCGAGTTGCCAAACGTCAGCCTCGAAACCTTAATGACTTGGAAAAGATCTGCAAAGAGGAGTGGGACAAAATCCCTCCTGAGATGTGTGCAAACCTGGTGGCCAACTACAAGAAACATCTGACCTCTGTGATTGCCAACAAGGGTTTTGCCAACAAGTACTAAGTCATGTTTTGCAGAGGGGTCAAATACTTATTTCCCTCATTAAAATGCAAATCAATTTATAACATTTTTGACATGCGTTTTTCTGAAATGTTTTGTTGTTATTCTGTCTCTCACTGTTCAAATAAACCTAGCATTTAAATTATAGACTGATCATTTCTTTGTCAGTGGGCAAACGTACAAAATCAGCCGGGGAACAAGTACTTTTTTCCCTCACTGTATATGTACATAGGCAGCAGCCTCTAATGTGCTAGTGATGGCAGTCTGGTGGCCTTGCTATAGGTGTTTTTCAGTCTCTCTGTCCCAGCATTGATTCACCTCCACTACCGTTCAAAAGTTTGGGGTCACTTAGAAATGTCCTTGTTTTTGAAACAAAAAGATTTTGTCCAATAAAATAACATCAAATTGATCAGAAATACAGTGTAGACATTGTTAATGTTGAAAATAACTATTGTAGCTGGAAAAATTTGATTTTTAATGGAATATCTCCATAGGCGTACAGAGGCCCATTATCAGCAACCATCCCTCCTGTGTTCCAAAGGCACATTGTGTTAGCTCATCCAAGTTGATCATTTTAAAAGGCTAATTGATCATAAGAAAACCATTTTGCAATTATGTTAGCACAGCTGAAAACTGTTGTTCTGATTAAAGAAGCAATTACAACTGGCCTTCTTTAGACTAGTTGAGTATCTGGAGCATCAGCATCTGTGGGTTCGATTACAGGCTCAAAATGGCCAGAAAAAAAAGGCTTTCTTCTGAAACTCTTCAATCTATTATTGTTCTGAGAAATTAAGGCTAATCCATGCAACAAATTGCCAGGAAACTGAAGATCTCGTACAACGCTCTGTACTACTCCCTTCATCGAACAGCGCAAACTGGCTCTAACCAGAATAGAAAGAGGAGTGGGAGGCCCCGGTGCACTACTGAACAAGAGGACAAGTACATTAGAGTGTCTAGTTTGAGAAACAGATGCCTCACAAGTCCTCAACTTGCAGCTTCATTAAATAGTACCCGCAAAACACCAGTCTCAACGTCAACAGTGAACAGGCGACTCTGGCCTGCTGGCCATCTAGGCAGAGTTGCAAAGAAAAAGTGCTCTGGGTGACAGAAGGCATAGGTAATCTGCAAAGAGTAGGCATTTAACCTCTGAATTGTGGAGACTAACACAAGGGGCTGAGGATTTTTCTAGAATTGTGGCCAATTCGTTGATGTAAATATTGAAGAGTGCAGGCCTCAGATTGCAACCCTGACGAAGGCCCCACCCCTGGTTAAAGAATTCTGTTATTTTCTTGCCAATTTTAATGCTGCACGAATTGCCAGTGTACATTTATTTAATTATGTCATATGTTTTACCCCCTACACCACTTTCAATAACTTTGTAGAACAGTCCTCTATGCCAAATAGAATCAAATGGGTTTTGGAAGTCGATAAAACAAGCGTACATTTTGGTATTATTTTGGTAACATGTTTATCTATCAGGTTGTGTAGGGTGTAAATATGAGCGGCCAGGTGATGTTTTGGTGTGAATCCAATTAGGCTTTTACTCAAGACATTGTGCTTATTAAGGAAGTTTAGAACTCTTACATTTATAATACTACAGAAAACCTTCCCCAGGTTACTGTTCACACAAATGCCTCTGTAATTGTTAGGATCAAATTTGTCTCCGTTCTTCAAGATTGGGGTTATGAGTCCTTGATTCCAGATGTTAGGGAAATAACCTACACTCCGATCAAATTTAACAGTTTTAATATAGCCAATTGAAATGTTACACTAGTGAGTTTGAGCATCTCATTTAGGATGCCATCAGGTCTGCATTCTTTTTTAAATTTGAGGGCCTGAAGTTTCTTATAAAGCTCCAAGTCAGTAATTGGGGAGTCCAGTGGATTTTGATTGTGCTTTATAGCTTTTTCTAATCCATTCAACTTCTCATGAATCTGCATTGTTCTGTGTTTGTGTCAATTTGAACGGTGTTGTAGAGTGTTTTAAAATGGGTTGTCAATATGTCACCATTTTATATTGCTAATTACTCTTGTTTTGATTTGTTTATTTTTTTAATCCAATTAGTGTCAGCTGTGGTACTGTGCTTTTTTGGTTCTGAATGTACGTTTATAGAGTCTCACAGTAATGAAATTATAATTCACTGTTGTTTGGGGCTCTGTGCTTTTGGTTGGATAGTATTATTTTTTTTGCTAATAATTTTACTATCTGCATCAAACCAGTTGTCAACTGTGGTCTTTTTTGTTGTGTTTTTTTTCATCAATTTCAGTTGTGCTTCTTTTGCCGTTTGTCTGTATACAGTGCCTTGCGAAAGTATTTGGCCCCCTTGAACTTTGTGACCTTTTGCCACATTTCAGGCTTCAAACATAAAGATATAAAACTGTATTTTTTTGTGAAGAATCAACAACAAGTGGGACACAATCATGAAGTGGAACGACATTTATTGGATATTTCAAACTTTTTTAACAAATCAAAAACTGAAAAATTGGGCGTGCAAAATTATTTAGCCCCCTTAAGTTAATACTTTGTAGCGCCACCTTTTGCTGCGATTACAGCTGTAAGTCGCTTGGGGTATGTCTCTATCAGTTTTGGACATCGAGAGACTGAAATGTTTTCCCATTCCTCCTTGCAAAACAGCTCGAGCTCAGTGAGGTTGGATGGAGAGCATTTGTGAACAGCAGTTTTCAGTTCTTTCCACAGATTCTCGATTGGATTCAGGTCTGGACTTTGACTTGGCCATTCTAACACCTGGATATGTTTATTTTTGAACCATTCCATTGTAGATTTTGCTTTATGTTTTGGATCATTGTCTTGTTGGAAGACAAATCTCCATCCCAGTCTCAGGTCTTTTGCAGACTCCATCAGGTTTTCTTCCAGAATGGTCCTGTATTTGGCTCCATCCATCTTCCCATCAATTTTAACCATCTTCCCTGTCCCTGCTGAAGAAAAGCAGGCCCAAACCATGATGCTGCCACCACCATGTTTGACAGTGGGGATGGTGTGGTCAGGGTGATGAGCTGTGTTGCTTTTACGCCAAACATAACGTTTTGCATTGTTGCCAAAAAGTTCAATTTTGGTTTCATCTGACCAGAGCACCTTCTTCCACATGTTTGGTGTGTCTCCCAGGTGGCTTGTGGCAAACTTTAAACAACACTTTTTATGGATATCTTTAAGAAATGGCTTTCTTCTTGCCACTCTTCCATAAAGGCCAGATTTGTGCAATATACGACTGATTGTTGTCCTATGGACAGAGTCTCCCACCTCAGCTGTAGATCTCTGCAGTTCATCCAGAGTGATCATGGGCCTCTTGGCTGCATCTCTGATCAGTCTTCTCCTTGTATGAGCTGAAAGTTTAGAGGGACGGCCAGGTCTTGGTAGATTTGCAGTGGTCTGATACTCCTTCCATTTCAATATTATCGCTTGCACAGTGCTCCTTGGGATGTTTAAAGCTTGGGAAATCTTTTTGTATCCAAATCCGGCTTTAAACTTCTTCACAACAGTATCTCGGACCTGCCTGGTGTGTTCCTTGTTCTTCATGATGCTCTCTGCGCTTTTAACGGACCTCTGAGACTATCACAGTGCAGGTGCATTTATACGGAGACTTGATTACACACAGGTGGATTGTATTTATCATCATTAGTCATTTAGGTCAACATTGGATCATTCAGAGATCCTCACTGAACTTCTGGAGAGAGTTTGCTGCACTGAAAGTAAAGGGGCTGAATAATTTTGTACGCCCAATTTTTCCGTTTTTGATTTGTTAAAAAAGTTTGAAATATCCAATAAATGTCGTTCCACTTCATGATTGTGTCCCACTTGTTGTTGATTCTTCACAAAAAATACAGTTTTATATCTTTATGTTTGAAGCCTGAAATATGGCAAAAGGTCGCAAAGTTCAAGGGGGCCGAATACTTTCGCAAGGCACTGTATATAGTTGATGTTTTGTACTGCTAGATTGAAGCCTTCTTTACTGTGAATGAATGTGGTATCCAGAAAGTTATCTAAGAGTTTTTGGATATTTTGGTTCCAGGTTGCTTTCTGGTATTCTTCTGTGATGTTTTGGGCCCATCTGTATGAATTTCTGACGTTCTACAGCTTACTGGGTTGTGAATGTGTGGTTGTTTCCATGTCTGTTCTTTTGAGGAACAACATCATTTGGCTGTGATCGGACAGAGGTGTTATTGGCCTGACAGTGAATGAGCTGAGAGAGAAAGAATCAATGTCTGTAATCATGTAGTCTACTGTGCTGTGGCCAAGAGGTGAGCAATAGGTAAATCTCCCCAGAGTCCCCCAGTAACCTACCATTGACAAAGTAGAAACCCAGGCTTCAACAGAGCTGCAATAGATCCCTTCCATTTTTGTTGATGGTACTGTCAATGTTGTTTCTATGGGGGAGATTAAGACAGTTAGTGACACTATGGCCTGTAATAAAGCTGTCCCCTCGTGTGCTCGTTAGATCAGGTAGTGTTCCTGTGCACGCATTTGTGTCCCCACAGATGAGCACATTTCCCTGGGCCTGGAAATGGCAGGTCTCTTCCTCAAGGGTGGGGAAGATCTCCTCTGGAGTAATATGGGGATTCTGAGGGGGGATATATATTGCGCAAAGGAACATATCTTTTTCTGTCAGTACAAGTTATTTTTTCAGTTTTAACCAAATGTGATATTTTCCAATTTTGAGGGGATCAATTAGGTTTTGTAGTTCTGATTTGTAGCAAATGATCATTGACAGAGCTGTGTTTTTGTGACTGCACAATTACCGAAGGAAGGAGCAGCCCCCCAGCTACACTACCATCAGCATGCTGAGAGACAGGCTGGCTCTGTTAGAGGTATGGGTTACTGAGCTAAAGGAGCAGCCCCCCAACTACACTACCATCAGCCTGCTCAGAGACAGGCTGGCTCTGTTAGAGGTATGGGTTACTGAGCTGAAGGAGCAGCCCCCCAGCTACACCACCTCCAGACTGCTGAGAGACTGGCTGGCTCTGTTAGAGGTATGGGTTACTGAGCTGAAGGAGCAGGCCCCCAGCTACACCACCATCAGCCTTCTGAGAGACAGGCTGGCTCTGTTAGAGGTATGGGTTACTGAGCTAAAGGAGCAGCCCCCCAACTACACTACCATCAGCCTGCTGAGAGACAGGCTGGCTCTGTTAGAGGTATGGGTTACTGAGCTAAAGGAGCAGCCCCCAACTACACTACCATCAGCCTGCTGAGAGACAGGCTGGCTCTGTTAGAGGTATGGGTTACTGAGCTGAAGGAGCAGCCCCCAGCTACACCACCTCCAGACTGCTGAGAGACTGGCTGGCTCTGTTAGAGGTATGGGTTAATGAGCTGAAGGAGCAGCCCCCCAGCTACACCACCTCCAGACTGCTGAGAGACAGGCTGGCTCTGTTAGAGGTATGGGTTACTGAGCTGAAGGAGCAGCACCCCAGCTACACTACCATCATTCTGCTGAGAGACAGGCTGGCTCTGTTAGAGGTATGTGTTACTGAGCTGAAGGAACAGTCCCCCAGCTACACTGAGCTGGGTTACTGAGCTGAAGGAGCAGCCCCCCAGTTACACCACCTCCAGATGGCTGAAAGACAGGGTGGATCTGTTAGAAGTATGTGTTACTGGGCTGAAGGAGCAGCCCCTCCAGCTACACTACCATCAGCCTGCTGAGAGACAGGCTGGCTCTGTTAGAGGTATGGGTTACTGAGCTGAAGGAGCAGCCCCCCTAGCTACACCACCATCAGCCTTCTAAACTGCATTTAAAGGCATGGGAAATGGAAGGGCACCGGGCATTGATGGGCTTCCTGTTGACTTTTTAAAGTCTTTTTGGGCTATATTGTGAGAGGATTGGCTAGCAGTAGTCAATGATAGTTTGACCGGAGGGTTACTACCGATAAGCTGCAGAAGGGCTGTCCTCACCCTACTGCTAAAAAAGGGTGACCCTAGGGAGGTGAAGAAGTGGAGGCTGGTGGCCTTATTGTGTACTAATTATAAGATCCTGTCCAAGGCTTTGTCCAGCAGGCTGAGGGAGGTTATGGGGCAAATCATACATGCGGACCAGTCCTACTGTGTTCCCGGCAGGCAGATAGGGGATAACATTTCCCTGATTCTGGATTTTTTTTAGACTTCTCTAGGGCTATTGGTTAGGATGCTGGTCTAATTTCATGAGGAAAAGGCATTTGACCGAGTTGAACATCAATACTTATGGCACACCTTTGAGGCATTTGGTTTCAGCTCTGGTTTTATTGCCATGATCAGGGTTATATATGGTGACATTGAAATTGTATTGAAAGTTAACGGTGGCTTGAGTGCTCCTTCTAAAGTGTGTAGAGGTATTATGCAGGGGTGTTCGTTGTCGGGATTGTTATATGCCATCGCTATAGAGCCACTGCTAAATAGCATTTAGAAGTCGCATTGAAGGGGTGTACTTTTCAGAGGATATTCCTCCTATTCATCACTCAGCTATTGCTGATGATGTAGTTATTTTAGTGAAAAATCAAGCGGAGGTGGATAATTTGAGTCTCATGGTTGATCGGTTTAGGGGAATATCCTCTGTGAAGGTAAATTGGGAAAAAAGTTGTGCTTTACAGATTGGGAAATGGTCTGGAGGGATAATGGATTTGCCAAGAGGTCTGGAATGCTGTAAGGGGGGTTTAAAGTATCTTGGAGTGTACCTTGGGGATGAGGAGATTATGGGGAAAATTTGGAATGGGGTGGTTGAAATGGTGGAAAGGAGGATGAGGAGATGGGGGTGGTTGTTATCACGTATGTCATAAGGGGGGACACTATTATTGTTAGCAATGTGGTTGCCTCTGCACTGTGGAATCGGTTGTCATGTATAGAGCCACAATCTGGCCTTCTGGCAGAGATACAGGCAATTATTGTAGATTTCTTTTGGGATAAATATCATTGGGTTCTACAAAGTGTTTTGTATTTGTCAAAAGAGGAGGGGGACAAGGTCTTGTACATCTTGCTAGTAGGGCTTTCCGGATCCAGTTTATACAAAGGTTGCTCTATGGACCTGGAAATGTGGTTTGGAGAGGGGTGGCAGGTCTTGTTTTACAGCAGGTAGGGAGGATTAAAGAAGGCGTTGTTTTTGGTTGAGAGTAGAGAGAATTCTAGGGAGGGAGTACCTCTGTTTTACACAGGCCTTCTTAGGGTTTGGAGTATAATGAAGGTGTCCAGACATACTAAGGCTGAGTAAGTGCATTGGCTGCTGGAGGAACCTCTGGTGTATGGGGCAAGACTGGATTGTACAGCTGAAACTATTCCACATTTCTGGTGAAGGGCAAAATCATCACCCAAAATCAGTTAATGGACATGGCTGGGCCCACCTTAATGGATGGAGGAAGGGTGGCTGAACATTTGGGGGTAAGGTCAGAAAGGATTATCAGACAACTGCTGGGAAGCTGCACAAAGATTCTGTCAGCAGAAGAGGGGATTATGCTCAACAGTCACAAGAAAAAGGTACAAGATGAAAACATCCCATTTCCAAGACTAGGGATTACACCCAATATCTCAGAGTCAGAAAGAAAGACGTTATTACTGGATTTGAGAGGGTTGGAAAAGGTGGGTTTGGATGAGGTGAATGGGAAGGATTTATACCGGGGGTGTGTCAAGGTTTGAAGTAAAGATACATTGAAAAATAGAAAAGATGCGCCTTGTAGGGTAAAACTGGGCCTTGATGACAAGGTAAAGCCATCATGGAGAGCACTGTACAAGCCACCATTACAAAGGGGTACTGGTGATAAGCAATGGAGGGTTTTGCATGGCATCATTGCAGTTAATGCTTATGTTTCTGTCATTAACTGAATGTTGGAGATGGATGTCCTTTTTGTAACATAAGAGAAACTATTTTTCACTGTTTTATGGAGTGTGAGAGGATAAAGCCTCTTTGAAATACTAGAGTCTTTATTTACAGCTGTAGGGGAGATTTTCAATAACACAGTTTTTATTTTGTGGTGTCAATATGGTAAGTAACAGAAAGGAAAATGTAAACTGTTTCATATGTTTTGGGACAAGCTAAGATGTCAATTTCAGGAAACATAAGGAAACATAAGATAGACACAGGACATGGGCAGGATGTATTTTAATTCAGGAAACATAAGATAGACACGGGACATGGGCAGGATGTATTTTAATTCAGGAAATGTAAGATAGACACAGGACATGAACAGGATGTATTTTAATCCGGGAAACATAAGGAAACGTAAGATAGACACAGGACATGAACAGGATGTATTTTAATTTGGGAAACATAAGATAGACACAGGACATGGGCAGGGTGTATTTTAATTCAGGAAAAATAAGATAAGACACAGGACATGGGCAGGATGTATTTTAATTCAGGAAACATGAGATAGACACAGGACATGGGCAGGGTGTATTTTAATTCAGGAAAAATAAGATAAGACACAGGACATGGGCAGGATGTATTTTAATTCAGGAAACATGAGATAGACACAGGACATGGGCAGGATGTATTTTAATTCAGGAAACATAAGATAGACACAGGACATGGGCAGGATGTATTTTAATTCAGGAAACATGAGATAGACACAGGACATGGGCAGGATGTATTTTAATTCAGGAAACATAAGATAGACACAGGACATGGGCAGGATGTATTTTAATTCAGGAAACATAAGATAGACACAGGACATGGGCAGGATGTATTTTAATTCAGGAAACATAAGATAGACACAGGACATGGGCAGGATGTATTTTAATTCAGAAAACATGAGATAGACACAGGACAAAACGCAGGATGTATTTTATTGTATAATATGTATTTTTAAGGCATTGGTCAAAGCGAGGATAATAGTGGATTTTGAGTTCTTCTCGGCTATATAAGATCTAACATTGTTTGTGGAAAAGTGGGCTTACGAAGGAGCGGATTGTTTCGTGGATGAGGGGAAACTATTTTTTGTTGATGAAATGAGTTGAATGTACAGTTGAACTCAGAAGTTTACATACACTTAGGTTGGAGTCATTAAAACTAGTTTTTCAACCACTCCACAAATTTATTGTAAACAAACTATAGTTTTGGCAAGTCGGTTCGAACATCTACTTTGTGCATGACACAAGTCATTTATCCAACAAATGTTTACAGACAGATTATTTCACTTAAAATTCATTGTATCACAATTACAGTGGGTCAGAAGTTTACATACACTAAGTTGACTGTGCCTTTAATCAGCTTGGAAAATTCCAGATAATGATGCCATGACTTTAGAAGCTTCTGATAGTCAATTGTAGGTGTACCTGTGGATGTATTTCAAGGCCTACATTCAATCTCAGTGCCTCTTTGCTTGACATCAAAAGAAATCAGACAAGACCTCAGAAAATAAATTGTAGACCTCCACAAGTCTGGTTCATCCTTGGGAGCAATTTCCAAATGCCATGTTAATCTGCACAAACAATAGTACACAAGGATAAACACCATGGGACCATGCAGCCGTCATACCACTCAGGAAGAAGACTCATTCGGTCTCCATGAGATGAACGTACTTTGGTGCGAAAGGTGCAAATCAATCCCAGAACAACAGCAAAGGACCTTGTGAAGATGCTGGAGGAAACCGGTACAAAAGTATCTATATTCACAGTAAAACAAGTCCTATATCGACATAACCTGAAAGGCCGCTCAGCAAGGAAGAAGCCACTGCTCCAAATCTGCCATAAAAAAGCCAGACTACGGTTTGTAACTGCACATGGGGACAAAGATCGTACTTTTTGGAGAAATGTCCTCTGGTCTGATAAATCAAAAGTAGAACTGTTTGGCCATAATGACCATCGTTATGTTTGGAGGAAAAATGGGGAAGCTTGCAAGCCGAAGAACACCATTCCAACCATGAAGCATGGTGGT
The DNA here is from genome assembly GCF_018296145.1 of Oncorhynchus tshawytscha. Lineage (NCBI taxonomy): Eukaryota > Metazoa > Chordata > Actinopteri > Salmoniformes > Salmonidae > Oncorhynchus > Oncorhynchus tshawytscha. Next base: position 2,036,801 of record NC_056454.1, on the reverse strand, counting down.
GGCAGCATCATTTGTGAGGGTGCTGTGCTGCAGGAGAGACTGGTGCACTTCACAAAATAGATGATGTCATGAGGAAAGAAAAGGAGGTGGATATATTGAAGCAAAATCTCAAGACATCAGTCAGGAAGTTAAAGCTTGGATCTTCCAAATGGACAATGACCGAAGCATACTTCCAAAGTTGTGGCAAAATGGGTTAAGGACAGCAAAGTCAAGGTATTGGAGTGGCCACCACAAAGCCCTGACCTCAATACTATAGAACATTTGCGGGCAGAATTGAAAAAGTGTGTGCATGCAAGGAGGCATACAAATCTGACTCAGTTACACCAGCTCTGTCAGGAGGAATGGGCCAAAATTCACCCAACTTATTGTGGGAAGCTTGTGGAAGGCCACCCCAAACATTTGACCCAAGTGAAACAGTTTAATGGCAATGCTACCAAATACTAATTGGGTGTATGTAAACTTCTGACCCACTGGGAATGTGATAAAAGAATTTAAAGCTGAAATAAATCATTCACACTACTATTATTCTGACATTTCACATTCTTCAAAGTAAGTGGTGATCCTAACTGACCTAAAACAGGGAATTTTTACTTAGATTAAATGTCAGAAATTGTGAAAAAATGAGTTTAAACTACCGAGGCACTATGCCAGACCACTGACTCAAACAGGTCTCATGAGCCCCTCCTTTATAGTAGAATCCTCATTCAACTTTTTTTTTAAAAACACTTCCTGGTTGGATTTTTCTCAGGTTTTCGCCTGCCATATGAGTTCTGTTTTAGTCACAGACATCATTCAAACCGTTTTAGAAACTTCAGAGTGTTTTCTATTCAATACAAATAATAATATGCATATATTAGAATCTGGGACAGAGTAGGAGGCAGTTCACTCTGGGCACGCTATTCATCCAAAAGTGAAAATGCTTCCCCCTATCCCAAAGAGGTTACGGTGATTATTTATTTTATTTATTTGTTGTGGTAGAATTAAGTTTTAAAAATTATTGTCGAAATTGCCCTGGCTTTGGCGGGGATGGCGACCCATATGGGGACGCAGTCCCTGTCACTTTGGCATGGCTTTTGGTGTGTTACTGAAGCTACTGTCACTGTGGAGGAGTGTCTGGTCCCTGTAGGATAGAAGGTAGACTATGAGAATGTTGCTCATGCGTCGCGGATGAAAAAAGTGGTGGTGTTTTGTCTTAAAGAAGAGCGTCTTGTTGATCGTATGGTTGAGCATGGCATACTTCTTAAAGATATGTTTATTGAAGTTACTCTGCTTTTTTCTCCATCAACAAGGTTAACGATTTTGAATGTACCGCCGTTTTTTGGAGCACGAGTTATTGTGGTTTGGGAAGTTTGCAAGTTCAATTAAGATTGTCCCGTTGGGTTGCAAAGACCCGGCTTTGAAAGAGGTTATGTCGTGTTTGGTTGCAAACATCCGTTTTTGAAACAGGTTATGTCGTTTTGGCGACAGGTGTTTATGTTTTTGGACTCACCGGAGCAGACTTTGGAGTTATGGTTTAAAGTCAAGCAGGACAATAGACTGTATATGGCTTATGCTAGTACATGTAGTCAACTGTGTTTTGAGTGTGGGGATGTTGGCCATAAGCAACATGCTTGCCCAAAAAAGGAGAAGGCGCAGGGAGGGTCGCAGGTGGTCCTCGTAACCCCTTGGCCCACTGATGGAGGGAGAGATGGGCCGACAGTGGTAGAGCAGTGACAAGCACCTGTTGCTGAGGAACAAGTTGTCCGTGTTGAGGGTACGGAGTTGCAATTTGTACCAGAGGGGAATATAGCGTCTGTTATCCAGCATAAAAATATTGTTGTAGGAGGTAAGTACGGATCTGGGGAGCCATTTCCTCAAACTGGTGAGGAGATGCCCAGTGCGAGTGATGGGGTACAGCAGGGGGTTCATGTGGAGTTAGTCTCCCAAGCAGTGGAGGAGATGCCCACAAGAAGTAATGGGGTACATGAGGGGGTTCAGGTGGGGCTAGTCTCCAGGTAGTTTAGGAGATGCCCGGAACTAGGGATGGGGTGCAAGTGAGGAGTGTTGATAGGAATGTGGCAGAGGGAGTCAGGGGTATGTGGCCTCAGTTGAGGAGGATCAGGAGAAGGATATGGTTATAAATGTTGATATGATAGCAGCTGGCGACCACTCAATTTACAATCTAGACAAGGTAAATGGGTTCCTGGATCAGACTTTTGGGAAATCTGTCAAATTGGCAGAATTTTTTGATATTGATAAGTTTGTGGGGTCAACTATGATGTTACAGAAGACGGTGGGGTTAGGGTTGAGTGAGAAGAAGTGTTTTCGCTTGAGGAAATGTGTTACTGCTGTCACGGCAGCAAAAGGTAATGGGAAACATGGTAAGGTTAAGATTAAATTAAAAAGATAATGATCATGCCTCATAGGCTGTTTTTTAAAATCTTTTTCTGGTTTCTCTGTGGTTCATTCTGCTTTTCCTTTCTCTTTTCTATATGGAGGTACTAAGGGTAGGTTCTCTAGTATTAATGGGGGAAGGTGGGGTATGTGGTATGTGGGGCAGCATATACTCAGTCATGGTACTAATTTCAGTGCTGGTGTGGCAATGTTGTTTTCCTCAGGCTTAGGGGTGACTATGATTGTCAGAGATTGTCAAGGGTCGGATTTTATTGGTGAAGGCGGATGTTATGTTTTTCATTTGTTTATATTATGTTTATGCTTCTAATGAGAGTACAGAGCGTATTGCTGTATTCAATCAAATAAAGGAAACCTTAAGACAGTGTGACCAAGAGGGGTGTATGGTTTTAGGGGGGGACTGGAACTGTACAGTGGATTTTACTGTTGATCGCACCGCTGAAGAACATCACCTGCGGTCAGCTACGTGCCTGTCTGGTCTATTAACTTAGATTGAGCTTTCTGATGTGTGGAGAGTAAGGAATGCAAAAATTAGGCAGTACACATGGTTAAAAGTTAATGAAGGTAATGTCAGTGCAGCCCGGGAAGACAGGTTGTATGTATCTGATCACTACTGTAGTAGGGTTGGAAGGTTAGACAGGTTGTATGTATCTGATCACTACTGTAGTAGGGTTGGAAGGTTAGACAGGTTGTATGTATCTGATCACTACTGTAGTAGGGTTGGAAGGTTAGACAGGTTGTATGTATCTGATCACTACTGTAGTAGGGTTGGAAGTTGTGACATTACTCCTGTGGGTTTCTCTGATCACCATAATGTTACTGTTGATATTCACTTGTCGTGTCCACGAAGGTCATCATCGTATTGGTATTTTAAAGTTAAATTGTTACATGATGCCAAGTTTTGTGAAAGATTTTTGTTGTTTTTGGAAAAATGGTGGGTTACAGAATGGAATTTTGAGTCCTTGAAACAATGGTGGGAGGTTGGGAAGGCCCAAATATGATTGTTTTGTCAACAGTATACTGTTCTGTCTATTATTGAAGTTAAAGAGAATATCAGGGCCCTTGAACAGGACATCAAATCTATTGAATTGAAGTTGCTCAATCAGAATGACCCCAGACTAGTCATGAACAAACAGGACAAGAGACATCAAGGTTGTTTCTTCATGAAAGAGTGAAGGGTGCCTTGATTAGGCCTCGCTTTACTACCCTCAAGGATATGGATGCTACTAGTGCTTTATTTTAAACCTAGGACAGTGGACAATGCAACGCAAACAGGTGGTCTGCTTTCGTCTCCCTGATGGGGAGGTGACCACGGATGACAGTGAAATGCAACATGCCGTGGATTTCTACCCTCTATAAGGCGGAGGATTGTGATTCTCTGTGTGCTGAACAGTTGTTACATGGATTTCCTCAATTGGGCCCTGAGCAGAGAGCTGCTTTGGACTCTGACATTACTCTGCAGGAGCTGTCCACTGCAGTTATGCAGCTCTCATCAGGCTGAGCCCCTGGCATCGATGGTTTACCATCTGAGTTCTATAAGCACTTTTAGGGGTCTATTGGGAGGGATTTTTATGAAGTGGTGTGTGAAATCATTCATGAGGGTTCTCTTCCTGTATCCTGTCAATGTGCTGCACTTTCAGTGTTGCCAAAAAGGGGGATTTGGTTCTTCAAAAAAATTGGCGACCTGTTGCATTGCTGTGTGGAGAATATAAAATTGTATCTGGGGCTGTTGTTCCACAAGGACCAGTCTTACTGTGTACCTGACCGCTCTATTGTTGATAACTTGTTTCTGAAGAGAGATGTTTTAGACATTTGTAAACTGTCTGATGTGAATGTGGGTTTACATTCTTTGGATTAGGAGAAGGCTTTTGGCCGTGTGGAACACCAGTACTTGTTCAAAACAATGAAACCCTTTGGGTTTGGGGATGTTTTTTGTCTTGGGTGCTTTTACTGTATGTTGGGGCCTCGTGTATGGGGAATGTGGGGGGTGGTTTGACTTGCCCCATCCCTATCTAAAGGGGCATCAGGCAGGGATGCCCAATTTCAGGGACGTTATATTGTCTGGCAATTGAACCAATGCTTTGTTTTTTAAGAGCGAGGCTTACTGGTTTCTCTGTGCCAGGGGAAATGAAGGGTGCCACAATAGCCCTGTCTGCGTATGCAGATGACGTGACAGTTTTTATTACAGGGGGTGAGGATGTTATGGTTCTCTCAAATGCTTTAAAGGTGTATGAGGGGGCCTCCTCAGCTAGAGTCAATTGGGAAAATAGCGAATCGCTGTGGGCAGGTCAGCTTCAGACGGGGCCCGCTTAATGGTTACCAGGGGGGATTCAGTGGGGCAGAGATGGGATGAAGGCTTTGTTTTTTTTTCTAGGCTCCGATGTTTTTCAGAAAAATAACTGGGAGGGTGTAGTGGAGAATGTGTGTGCCAGATTGACAGGGGTCTATGGATTTGGTGGGAATGCTGGAGGTGATGTTGGCAGCGAGACTGAGGGTTGAGTTTGCCTATTACAAAATGGTTAACAACATTGATCTGTTTATGAGCATATGGGGTATTCAGAGGCTGTTGGGCTTAGTTACTGTGGAGGAAGATTTGGTGTTGTGTTTTTAATTGATGTGTAACCATGGTTTCGTATGAGTGTTTATTGTGTCATGGGTTCCCAGACCCAATAAAGGTTATTTAAACTCTCACACTCTCGACTCTCTCTCAACCTCTCCCAACCTCTGAATGCTCAGCTATGAAAAGCCAACTGACATTTACTACCGAGGTACTGACCTGTTGCACCTTCAACAACCACTGTGATTATTATTTGACCCTGCTCATCAATGAACGTTTGAACATATTGAAGAACAATCTGGCTTTAACTGGCCATGTACTCCTATGACCTCCATCTGGCACAGCCAGAAGAGGACTGGCAACCCCTCAGAGCCTGGTTCACCTCTAGGTTTTGTCTTCCTTTGTTATGTTGGAAGGTGAACTTTCACCCCAGTCTGAAGACCTGAGTGCTCTGGAGCAGGTTTGCATCAAGGATCTCTCTGTACTTGGCTCCGTTCATCTTCCCTCGATCCAGAATAGTCTCTCAGTCCCTGTCACCACTATGCTTCACCGTAGGGATGGTGCCAGATTTCTCATAGCAAGGGTCTGAAAACGTACCGAAATAATTTATCTGGTTTTTATTTTTAATAAATTAGCAAACATTTCTAAAGACTTGTTTTCGCTTTGTCATTATGGGGTATTGTGTGTAGATTGATGATAATTATTTTTAGGCTGTGACGTAGCAAAATGTGGAAAAAGTCAAGGGGGTCCTAATACTTTCCGAATGCAGTGCATTTGACAAAGGTAAGTGTAATAGAAACTTCAGAATATGCTCTTTCTGATAATATATAGGCATCTAAATGTTTTCCTGCATGTGACTGAAGGAGGATTTGATAAAGTGATGCTCCTTTCCCTGCATCCATCAATTACAAAATGCACCCATCTTTTCATGTACAATTTGACAACTGATAGGTCTAATATTGTCACTCATCAGATTATTTTCAATTTAATATTGTCTATAGGCTACCACTTATTATGTGTGAAATTAGTTTTGTTATAGTGTAAGTGTAAGTTTGATGGGCCGGCTGTGCAGGCTGACTGGCATCGTTTGTTTCCTGCTCTTCATCTTTGATAGAGTCAAGGATATGTTTAGCATTATTTTAAACTGCAACACGTAATATGTTTGCCTTTCCTTTACAACACATTTGATTAGTCATAGTTACAGTAAATTAACAGTCCTGTAACAACTTCTTTTTACAAAGTAAAACGTAAAAGAAAACCTGCAAGGCGTGGTCTGATTATTTGCTGCTGATAAATAGGCAATACAAACTCATCAATACACTATTGTATTTCTAAATTAAATCAACCTTATTCAGTTAGGCCTAATTTAAATTAAATTGTGAAGAAAGGTGTTCAATTATCACCCGTTCATCCATTTGTCTGTCACGACTCCTACCGTAGGTGGCTCCTCTTCCTGTTCGGGTGGCGCTCGGCGGTCGTTGTCACCGGCCTACTAGCTGCCACCGATCCCTTTTCCCTGTTTGTTTTGTCTGTTTAGTTTCACCTGTTCCTTGTTGAGGTTGATTAGTTGGGCTATATAAGCCGGTCGGCCCGCCTGCTCTTTGTGCGGGCTTAACTATTTTTCCCACTGTGTTACTGTGTGGCAGTATGTATTGTGTTGGGCATTTGTTATTGTGTGCCCGGTATTCTTGGCGTGCGCTATTTTTCCCTGTGCGTAATAAACGCTATCCTGAACTTTCTGCCTCCTGCGGTGACTCCGCACCAACTACGCCCAGATCGTTACATTGTCATTCATTCAGTGAGGACAGAGCGATGCATTAGCGTCTGGCTGGGTGCCAACGTCCTATAGCACATTGTCTTGTCAGGTTAAGTTGAAAATAGGTGTGGGAAAAAAACTGGTAAAAAGTGAGCAGTGTAAAATACAAACATTTAGGTAAAGTCATCGAATGAGCTGGAAATAGCATTTTTGGGGGCAGATTTGATCAATTTACCAAATCAAATGTCAGTGGCCGTTGGCCGTTGGCCTATGTCGGTTCTAGTGTTAAGACTGTGTGAACGATGCTGAATTAGGTGAAGACAAAGAAGACCTCTCCAGTAGGTGTACCAAAATATTCAAGGGCCATTTTCTCATGGAGTTACAAGTTCCTTAGCTTTCAAAGCAGGATTATTTTCCCATTGTTCCCCTAACTGGAGTGTATGGTGTATCATGTTGTATCTCTGAGTCTAAAGGGCCAATAAATAGCTTACTCTGGTCCCTTAAAGTGTTACCATAGGATGTTGCTGGAACCAGCACAGGCAGTGTGGTTCCCTAGTCCCAGTGATGCTAGGCTTAGCAGCACAGACTTCTCGGCTGCTGCTGCAGCAGTCAAGTGTAGTGGACGTAGTGAGAAAACAGAGAGACACACACACACTGACACATGTACTGCCAGTGTATTGATAAATTGGCTCTATTTTATACATAGTAATTAATCCTTAGGATAGGAGTGACCTGTATGACAGCCAGGCACTTATATTTTAAATATAAGTAATTATGGCCAATGGTCATCTATTAGGCATTTATGTGTTTTTTTCTTCTAATAAATGTGTTTATTCATTCACAACTAGGATGTTTCTGGGCTCAGCCGGTGTTCTGTTAAAACTTCTTAGAACTACCCCTCCCGGATCCGGGAGAATTGTCATCACCTACACTAATTAGCATAACGCAACGGACAAAAAATCTTACCAGAAAATATTAATATTCATGAAATCACAAGTGAAATATAGTATCTGTGTAAGTTTATCGATAGCCTAGCATAGCATTATGTCCAGCTAGAAGCAGGCAGCAAAGGTCACGAAAATCAGAAAAGCAATCAAATTAAATCGTTTACCTTTGATGAGCTTCGGATGTTTTCACTCACGAGACTCCCAGTTAGACAGCAAATGTTCATTTTGTTCCATAAAGATTATTTTTATAGCCGAAATACCGCCTTTTCTTCTTTACGTTTTGTTGAGAAATCCACCGGAAATTGCAGTCACGACAACGCCGAAAAATATTCCTAATTAGATCCATAATATCGACAGAAACATGGCAAACGTTTTTTATAATTAATCCCCAAGGTGTTTTTCAAATATCTATTCGATAATATATCAACCGGGACAATTGTCTTCTTAGTAGGAGCGAGAGGAGCAATGGCTACTCTGCCCTAAAGGCGGAAACGCCCATTTCTGACCCGAGGGTATAAAATATGTGAGTTAAGAATTAACATATTAAACTAAGGGATCCTGAGTTGCAGCCAAGGTCTGAGTGGTAAACAAAGTCAAAACACAACACGAGGTTGAAGAAGACAAAGTAACCTTTTAACAACCTATGCTAGGGACGGGTAGCTTTATCTAAAGGGGATGAATTCCAGCAGGACCACCCAGTCACCACTCTACAAGGAATCGTGTGTCTACACTGTTTTCCTTCCAATGCTGGAACCATCCACACGGCTGATTAGCCCTCTTCCGAAAACCCCTTTTCATAGCAAGGTAGAGGAAACAGACCACGAAGAGAAAGGACACTGACATTGTGAAGAGAAACAGAGAGTTACGACCCGGTAACCAAAGACGAACCATCATCAGAGAAGTTGGAATCCGGTCCACGCAAAGACTCCCATCGGTGACCTTCAACACATAATTACATCATTATATTCTGACCCATAAGAGCGGCAGTTAGGGTTAAAATAAGCATAGCTGCCAAATGCACCCAAGTGAGTTTTTCTCTAGTGCAACCTCTCTCTCTTTCTCTTGAAATCACCATTTTGTGTAACACATTTAATTTGTTATTTTTTACCTTTATTTTACTAGGCAAGTCAGTTAAGAACAAATTCTTATTTTCAATGACAGCCTAGGAACAGTGTGTTAACTGCCTGTTCAGTGGCAGAACGACAGATTTGTACCTTGTCAGCTCGGGGATTCAAACTTGCAATCTTTCGGTTACTAGTCCAATGCTCTAACCACTAGGCTACCCTGCCGCCCATATAGTGTTGGCCCGCTAGGGACCGGTTTTATCATACTAAGTTCTAATCAATAGCCTAGCCTGTGTGTTTGTGTATGTGTATCATAAATGATCATTTTAGCTTGTTAGAAATTAATAATCAACTCAATTGGTGTGGTACGGATTTATTTGGTGAGACTCAGGTTTGTGCAGATTCCCGGATTATGTGACGTTCAGAATGACCTACAGAGGAAATTAGTGACTGTTGTAAAATTGATATTCTGATATTCTTTGAGTTAATTTGCGCCTGTCCGGCGCTGCCGGAATCTCCCGTCCATTTGGGACCCGTGGCTAGGTCGCCAGGCGGACAAAGACTATGGTGGAGTGGGTTCCACGTCCCGCGCCAAAGCCGACACCCCGGACAGACACCTACCCAGACCCTCCCCTATAGGTTCAGGTTTTGCGGCCGGAGTCTGCACCTTTGGGGGGGGTACTGTCACGTTCTGACCTTAGTTCCTTTGTTTTGTCTTTTGTTTTAGTATGGTCAGGGCGTGAGTTGGGTGGGTTGTCTATGTTAGTTTGTCTATGATTTTCTATTTCTGTCTTTGGCCTGGTATGGATCTCAATCAGAGGCAGCTGTCAATCGTTGTCCCTGATTGAGAACCATATTTAGGTAGCCTGTTTTTCATTGTGTTTTGTGGGTGTTTATTTTCTGTTTAGTGTTGTGTTGCACCTTACAGGACTGTTCGTTGGTTGTTTATTGTTTTGTTTTCAGTGTTCATTAAAATATTTAAAATATGAACACTTACCACGCTGCACCTTGGTCCTCCTCTCCTTCCCCAGACGACAAGTGTTACAGAACCACCCTCCAAGAAAGGACCAAGCAGCGTGGTTACGGGCAGCAGCGGCTGGAATCGCAGGACTTCTGGACATGGGAGGAGATTCTGGACGGCAAGGGACCATGGGCACAAGCTGGAGAATATCACCGCCCCAAGGCTAAGCTGGAGGCAGCGAAAGCTGAGAGTCGGTGGTATGAGGAGGCAGCACGGCAGCGCGGTTGGAAGCCCGAGAGGCAGCCCCAAAAATGTATTGGGGGGTGGCACACGGGGAGTGTGGCTAAGTCAGGTAGGAGACCTGAGCTAACTCCCCATGCTTACCGGAGAGCGAGAGGAGACCGGTCAGGCACCGTGTTATGCGGTCAGACGCACGTTGTCCCCGGTGCGTGTGCATAGCCCGGTGCGGTACATTGCAGCGCCTCGTATGGGCCGGGCTAGAGTGGGCATCGAGACAGGTGCCATGACACCGGCTCAGCGCATTAGGTCTCCAGTTTGTCTTCTCGCGCCGGTGTACATGGCACCAGCCTTGCGCATGGTGTCCCCGGTTCGCCAGCACAGCCCAGTGCGGGCTATTCCACCTCGCCGCATTGGCCTGGCTACGGGGAGCATTCAACCAGGTAAGGTTGGGCAGGCTCGGTGCACAAGAGCTCCAGAAAGACTATGGTGGAGTGGGTTCCACGTCCCGCGCCAGAGCCGCCACCGCGGACAGACACCCACCCAGACCCTCCCCTATAGGTTCAGGTTTTGCGGCCGGAGTCCGCACCTTTGGGGGTACTGTCACGTTCTGACCTTAGTTCCTTTGTTTTGTCTTTTGTTTTAGTAAGGTCAAGGCGTGAGTTGGGTGGGTTGTCTGTGTTAGTTTGTCTATGATTTTCTATTTCTGTGTTTGGCCTGGTATGGTTCTCAATTAGAGGCAGCTGTCAATCGTTGTCCCTGATTGAGAACCATATTTAGGTAGCCTGTTTTTCATTGTGTTTTATAGGTGGTTATTTTCTGTTTAGTGTTGTGTTGCACCTTACAGGACTGTTTGTTGGTTGTTTATTGTTTTGTTTTCAGTGTTCATTAAAATATTTCAAATATGAACGCTTACCATGCTGCATCTTGGGCCTTCTCTCCTTCCCCAGACGACAAGAATTACAAATAAAAACTCAATAAAGCTAAAACTTTCCTATGGTGCCCCAGGTTAACTTCTTGCGTCGAGCAATCCAGTATCCGGGAGCGAAATCATAGCCTCAAGCTCATTACCATAACGCAACGTTAACTATTCATGAAAATCGCATATGAAATGAAATAAATATATTGGCTCACAAGCTTAGCCTTTTGTTAACAACACTGTCATCTCAGATTTTCAAAATATGCTTTTCAACCATAGCTACACAAGCATTTGTGTAAGAGTATTGATAGCTAGCATAGCATTAAGCCTAGCATTCAGCAGGCAACATTTTCACAAAAACAAGAAAAGCATTCAAATAAAATAATTTACCTTTGAAGAACTTCGGATGTTTTCAATGAGGAGACTCTCAGTTATATAGCAAATGTTCAGTTTTTCCAAAAATATTATTTGTGTAGGTGAAATCGCTCCGTTTTGTTCATCACGTTTGGCTAAGAAAAAAAACAGAAAATTCAGTCATGAAAACGCAGAACTTTTTTCCAAATTAACTCCATAATATCGACAGAAACATGGCAAACGTTGTTTACAATCAATCCTCAAGGTGTTTTTCACATATCTATTCGATGATAAATCATTCGTGGCAGTTTAGTTTCTCCTCTGAACCAAATGAAAAATGCACGCAGCTGGAGATTACGCAATAATTTCGACAGAGGACACCAAGCGGGCACCTGGTAAATGTAGTCTCTTATGGTCAATCTTCCAATGATATGCCTACAAAGACGTCACAATGCTGCAGACACCTTGGGGAAATGACAGAAAGTGTAGGCTCATTCCTGGCGCATTCACAGCCATATAAGGAGACATTGGAACACAGCGCCTTCAAAATCTGGGACATTTCCTGTTTGAAATTTCATCTTGGTTTCGCCAGTAGCATCAGTTCTGTGGCAGACACAGATAATATCTTTGCAGTTTTGGAAACGTCAGAGTGTTTTCTTTCCAAAGCTGTCAATTATATCCATAGTCGAGCATCTTTTCGTGACAAAATATCTTGATTAAAATGGGAACGTTTTTTTATCCAAAAATTAAAAGAGCGCCCCCTATATCGAAGAAGTTAATGCATTATTAATTGCCTGATTCATTTAATCACGTAATTATAAACCGTTAATCATTCGATGAGCAGCAGTCGTCACAATCAATACAAGGTAACGACAATCTTCAAACTGAGGGCAACCATGGCATCTCACAGGAATGATAAATATGGGTAATATAGTCTAGCTAGCTACATTTTCAGACATTAAACATTTCAAATTTTTACAGAAAGTGGTTTCATTTCAAGTTAAAGTCTACTGTTAGCTAGCTAACTAACGTTAGCTGGCTGGCTTGCTAGCTAACGTTACATCTATGATCTTATTATTCATATCTCAGAGCCATTTGCTTGGCTAGCTATAGCCTAATGTTAGCTAGTTAACATTGAACCTGGTTGGTTAGCTACATGTAGATTCATTCAGGGTAGTAGCATCAGTAGTTGGGATTATGGTCCATTGTTTACCTAGCTAGCTAGCTAGCTATATGGCTTAACAAAATACTCCACCATGCAAGTAACCATTTTGGGTGAGTTCCTAAATTCAGTCTGGCCATCTACTCCGATTTCAGAGAACTCTTGTCTGAGTGTGCCTGATGAATTCACGAACGCTCAACACCCATTGAATATGGCCGCAGAAGGCTCACTCAGACGTTTGCAGAAAAGCATAATTCAATTGTTGCCAGCAGCACAGTTACAGTCACCAACGCCCTAGATAACATGAAAACAGCCTAGGGAGAGTCAAATGGTCAGAGTGGGGTGTTCTCTCGTTTGTCTGGAAGTAGCTATCAAGCTAGCCAATGTTAGCCAGTTAGCTTGGGCCAATTTTATTGCTTGTTTAAATCAGGACAACAGTTTTCAGCTGTGCTAACATCATTTTAAAAGAGTTTTCTAATGATCAATTAGCCTTGTAAAATGATAAAGTTGGATTAGCTAACACAACATGCCATTGGAACCCAGGAGTGATGGTTGCTGATAAAGGGCCTCTGTACGCCTATGTAGAAATTCCATGAAAAATCAATAATCATTTAGTCATTTACAACATAGTCTTTCTTTCAAAAACAAGGCCATTTCTAAGTGACTCTAAACTTTTGAACTGTAGTGTACATTTACATACATGGTACTTTTATATATAACAACAATACATGTGGGTATTACAGACTTGCTCAGGGAGAGGTTGAAAATGTCAGTGAAGATCCTTACCAGTTGGTCCGCTCATGCTCTGAGTACACGCACTGGTAATCCGTCTGACCCTGTGGCCTTGTAAATGTTGACCTGTCTTGCTCACATCAGCTACGGAGAGCGTGATCACACAGTCGTCCGGAACAGCTGGTGTGCTCATTGCATGCTTCAGTGTTGCTTGCCTCAAAGAGAGCATGAAAGGCATTTACCTCATCACTGGGCACATCACTGGGCACACTCACGTCACTGGGCACATAACGGCTGTTTTTTCCTTTGTAGTCCATAATAGTGTGCAAGCCCTGCCACATCCAGCGAGCATCAGAGCCAGTGTAGTGGGATTAAATCTTAGTCCTGTTCTGGTGCTTTGTCTGTTGGATGGTTCATCTGAGGGCATAGCGGGATTTCTTATAAGCGTCCAGATTAGTGTTACGCTCCTTGAAAGCGGCAGCTCTAGCCTTTAGCTCGATGCGGATCTTCCCTGTACTCTATGGGTTCTGGTTGGGATATGTACGTACGGTCACTGTGGGAAGACGTCGTCAATGCACTTATTGATGAAGCCAGTAACTGAGGTGGCGTACTCCTCAATGCCATTGGATGAATCACGGAACATATTCCAGTCTGTGCTAGCAAAACAGTCATGTATTGTAGGATCTGCGTCACCTGACGACTTCTGTATTGAGCGAGTGACTGGTTCTTCCTGCTTTAGTTTTAGCTTGTAAGCAGGAATCAGGACGATAGAATTATGGTCAGATTTGCCAAATGGAGGGCGAGGGAGAACTTTGTATGTATTTCTGTGTGTGGAGTAAAGGTGGTCTTGAGTTGTTTTTTTCTCTCTGGTTGCACATTTGACATGCTGGTAGAAATGAGTTAAAACAGATTTAAGTTTGCCTGCATTAGTCCCCAGCCACTAGGAGCTCTATTTCTGGATGAGCATTTTGTTGTTTGCTTATGGCCGTATACAGCTCGTTGAGTGCCAGCATCGATTTGTGGTGGTAAATAGAGGGCTACGAATAATATAGGTGTGAACTCTCTTGGTAGATAGTGTGGTCTACAGCTTATCATAAGGTACTCTACCTCAGGCGAGCAATACCTCAAGACTTCTTTAATATTAGACATTGCGCACCAGCTGTTATTGACAAATAGACACACACCCTCGCCCCTCGTCTTACCAGACGTAGCTGCTCTGTCCTGCCAATGTCCTGCCAATGCATGGAAAACCCAGCCAACTCTATATTATCCGTGTCATCGGAAAAGAAAGAAAAGAAAAAAGCTTTGTCCAGTTCGAGTTGAGTTATCACTGATCTTATGTCCTATTTACAGTCATATGAGACAATAGCAGCAACTTTATGTACAAATTCAGTTACAAACATTGCAAAATAAAATAAAACAAATAGCACAGTTGGTTAGGAGCCTGTAAAACGGCAGCCCTCCCCTCTGGCGCCATCCTCGAATGCTTCGCTCAGTTCTGTGACGTCGGCTGAATGTCTTTTGGGTGGTGAACCATTGCTAATACTCATAGGAAACTGTTGAGTGTGAAAAACCCAGCAGTGTTGCAGTTCTTGACAGAAACTGGTACGCCTGGCACCTAACTCCCATGCTCCATTCAAAGGCACTTCAAATATTTTGTCTGATCCTTTCACCCTCTGAATGGCATACATACACCGTCCTGGTCTCAATTGTTTCAAGCCTTGAAAATCCTTCCTTAAAAATTAACTTGTCTCCTCCCCTTCATGTACACTGGTTGAAGTGGATTTAACGAGTGATATCATAAGGGATCATAGCTGTCACCTGGATTCACCTGGTCAGTCTATGTTAGTGAAAGAGCAGGGTTTTTTAATGTTTGCCCACTCAGTGTAGGTGTATAGTTTGTTAAACTTTGCATTTAATGGTTTTTGCTTGACATACATTTTAAAGTGAGTCTACGCATCACTCTCTAACTGTGGAATCGCTCTAAATTAGCAAAAAAATAAATAGTGTTCTCCTCTCTACTGACGTTACAGCACAGTTGCATTGCTGCGTTTCCCAAACTCGGTCCCCGGGACCCCAAGGGGTGCACGTTTTGATGTTTGCCCTAACACTACACCGCTGACTCAGATGATCAAAGCTTTATGATTAGTTGATTATTTGAGTTAGATGTGTAGAGCTAGGGCAAACACCAAAATGTGCACCCTTTGGGGTCCCCCAGGAGTTTGGGCAACCCTGTATTACGCATTTTTCGTTTAGGGATTTTTTTCTTAACGATCCTAACGTCCTTAACGATCTAACGTTTAAACGTTCATACCTGTAATACACCACATGACCAAAAGTATGTGAACAACTGCTCATCGAACATCTCATTCCAAAGTCATCTGCATTAACATCCCCCCCTTTGCTGCTATAACAGCCTCCGTTATTCTGAGAAGGCTTTCCACTCGCCGCAAGAGTATTAGTGAGGTTGGCACTTATGTTGGGCGTTTAGGCCTGGTTCGCAGTCTGCATTCCAATTCATCCCAAAGGTGTTCGATGGGGTTGAGGTCAGGGCTCAGTGCAGGCCAAAACTGATCTCGACAAGTAATTTCTGTATGGACCTCGCTTTGTGCACGGGGGCATTGTCTTGCTGAAACAGGAAAAGGTCTTCCCAAAACTGTTGCCACAAAGGGTGGTTTCCACATTTTTCTATAGGCAAAACGGGATTGGCTAATGCTGTTTTTCTTTTGAGCAATTGATGAGCTCTGATTGGCCTTTGAGGCAGAGAGGGCAGATTCCTTGTTGCACAAGAAATTAAAGGTAAATACTATTTGCAGTGAAGAAAAGTATACAGCTTCAAGTGTCCTTCTTATCAGGCTACATCACACAACACACACAATGTGTACAACACACACAATATGTGTTGTACAGTCATAAGGTAGGTCAGTGTGATAGAAAAAAATTGCTGATGTTTAGTAAATTTGACAAAGATTAAAGTTATATTACCTCTCTGTATGTGGCATTCTGCCCACTAAATCTAATGATTGTGGCAAATAGTTTTCTGTAAACAATATCAGTTGATCATTATTGTATTCATCGTTATTCTATTAAAATACAATCCAGCAAAGATACATTTATTTAAATGATTATATTACTTAAAATGTACAGTACTTGCTCATTAATTTACTAGATTTTCATTCATTGTTTGTGTACTACTTCACAGATGGCCCTTCTCCCCAGCCATGCTAGTGACCTGCTGCTAATGATAGGAAGAATGGAGCAAGAGAGAGAGAGAGGGAGGGAGAGAGAGAAGAAGGCTACATTATACATTATAAGGACACAGGGAGTAAGAGACTGAGGATGGGAGAGGCTTTCAATATTCGGAGAGAGAAAAATAGAGATATATAGCGAGAGAAATGGAAAGGGATAAGAGCGAGTGACACAGTGAGTAACAGAGGGAGAGCGAGACGGCACGGCACAGCACCCCGGGTGTCCCCTCTCACAGCAGTGGTGAATTACTACCAGTACTGTCAGCCAGGTCCGTGTGTGGAGCACAAATGACACGCAATATTTGCCAGGATTAAGTCAGCAGGGGATTCGCTCCAAATGTCAGCTTTCAAAGGACGGACGCCTGGGCGTGTGCTCTCATGCTCGCCGTGACATACTGTAGTGTTAGGTCTATAGTACTGTATGGAAGATGATGAGAGAAAGAGACACACAAATCTATTTGAAGATGCCTTGAGCTAATTGAGTGTAGTTTAGTGTTATCCCAGTTTTAGTACCCCCTGCTTGGAGGTGCCAAGGAGCAGTAGCAGTACAATATGAGTGTTCCTCGGACACTACGGTCCAGGGTAACGTATCACATTACAAGGTTGTACTGTGGTTTGAGAGTTTTTAGGAAACAGTTTATGGGTGTCCCTTTTCTTTCAAAAGACAGTTTACTAAAAAGAGTTGTAAAAAATGTTTTTGAAGTGGAAGGTTTGGCAAGAACTGCTGTAAAGGTTAGTCAGTAATTTACTGTCTACTGTTCCTCTTCCTAATTAAGCCTTCTAAACAGTAACATCAATGGATAGCTGAACAACCCAGTGGTACCCCGACTACAGTACATTATTCTCTCCTGTAGTATACTGTATAAGTACATAACCCCAATAATTGTTAAATGATTTCACCCATAAATGATTCGATAATACAACACAAATGTTAGATAGTCAATGTGAAAGAATTACTTTAACACAAATGCACTGCCATAGTTAGATAAGAACATCCAAACAACAGCTGACAAATGGTTTGAGGAAAATCTGACCTTCGGAATTCTACAATAGGCATCACAATACAATTCATCACTGTACCTTAAGAATGCACAACATTTAACTCAATTCAAATAAGTCAATGTCAACTGTCAGACTACACATAGTAATTGATTTAAAACTGATATTGTGTGGGTGCAAATTTAACAAAATTGATAATAACTTACAGTATGCTATTAGTATTATGTTTTTATGAGTAATAGGTCACATTTTCAATTGCTGCTGTTAGATTTCATTGTGCTGTCTGTCCTTCCTTTTCATATCCAAGAAAAAAAAGCAATGTTGTTTAAAAAAATTCCACTCGTGGGTTACTTGGCATTACCCCCGCCCCACACACACACACACACTCACACTCTTTCATCCAACACAATTGCGAGCTACTAATCCAGTTTTGATAGCATTTGGCACACTACCTTTGGATCACAGCAAGATGCTCGACTTCCATTCTGGTCTCCCATAGGAACCCCTGAGCCCAAGAAAGCAGCCGACACCGGGTCGCGCCAGAGGAGGAGGAGGAGAAGTGGGGGTGGAGTACGGTGGGGGTTTTCTGTCTCCTTGTAGCAAAGAGTTATTATTTTTTGATTCAAGTCAACCCATTGCTACACACACATAGGCAGGTTAGCATTTTTCATCATGAATCTTGTTCTGGAGGCAGCTCTGCAGTGGTCACTAGCTGGCACAGCCACAAAGTCATAAAATCTGGTTAAAAAAAATAAGCCTAACCTTAACCTAAACCTTAACCACACTGCTAACCCTATATCCTAACCTTAAATTAAGACCAAAAATCAAATGTTTGTTTTCATTCGTTTTTACAATATAGACAATTTTGACTTTGCAGCTGGCCTATCTAAGAGGAAATTGCTCAGTTCTGCCTCCAGGACAAGACTCATGACAATAAATGTCAACCTGCCACACATAGACAGACAGACAGCAAGACAGACACCCCCTCCCATCACACACCCGTGACACACACACACACATTCCATTTGGCTGTGAAATACATATTGAAGACGTGTTATTTTGCTGTCAATCTCAGACACAGGAAGTATCTAATGACTGCTGTCTAAGGCGACTGGAATACTACATTTGGTATGAAAAACCATAGTTTTAACTCCCCTTTGTCCCCCCTCTGTACTCCCCGATCCAAATAGACAATGCATCAGCCGGGCTTGATGCCTCAGATGTTTGGGTTCATTAAAAATCTTGAACTGGTGCCAGGGCTGTAGCTGGAGATAAAAGGACCATAAAAGGACGACAAAATTTATGGATGGCAAGTCACCACCTCACCCTGGCATTTATAATAAACAAATGGTTTCTGTTTCCAATTTAAATTTCTCATTATACTGTGACTTTTGGAAAATGTGTTTTGATTTACCAATATTTTATCTGCAAAACTGTATAATTGATTAGATTTACATGGCTCTGATTTTAATACCGATCGCCTCCCCCAAAAATTAAACGATAACAACTCCCAAGGCGCGTTGACATGATATAAAACAAACCCACATATCAAACAGACTTGCCTGAGAAATTAATTGGCCATAACCACCATAGAATCCAATTCATCTCTTTGAGAGATGGTTATGGGAGTGGAGGGGGACCCAAAAACATGGAAAGATAGACTTCACAGGTCCGGGTTAGAGTGACATCAATGCAGCGTGCCAGTGTTGGCCACATTAACCCATAGCTAAATCCCATCACACAAATGTCAGTAGATCCGTTATGAAACCGTGACATTTAGATCCAAGGTCTCCATTGTGGTTGCAGACAGGCGGCTGGTGTTTGTCCATCCTTAGCACCCCCACACACACACACACACACACACACACACACACACACACACACACACACACACACATACTGTAGTCTAAGCATTAAAGATCACAAGGAAGAATTAAAATATGTCAGGGATTTCTGTTACATAAGATGAACTTTTATTCTTGTAATTATGAGGGAGAAACAGTCATGGTTTTCTTATTGATAAAAAAATATAATACATTGATTTATAATATAGTATGACCATTTGTGGAAAACTACTATAATTCAATTTTGATGTGAGCTTCAACCAAAGTTTAATGTAATTAAATGTAAATGTAATCCACACCACATGTTTTTTTTATTAAACAAACAATGAATGGACGTTTTACAGTAATGATTTGACAAAATGTATGTACCTATGTTTTTATTCAAACTTTTGTCACACATCCTGAAAATAAATAAATAGCACAGGGCTACTACACTTTTCTACCAAAACCATAGACATACATCATTGAGTACAACGTGAAATATTGGAACAATTCCTATTTTTGTAGTTGAATAAGATCAACATGTATGATTCTGTAATAAAATGAATAATTGAGTTGATAAAATGTCTTATACAAGTTTACTTGGAAGCTTATTTCTACCAATGAATCTGTGTTCCCAGTGGGAAATTAATTTCATACTTCCACATAATCATGATTAATATCTTTACATTATGTATCTCATCAAAATGTCATCATTCAATAATATAATATTAAGTAAAATACCACTCAAAAACTATAATTTGGTATTTGGTTCATTAGTCCACTGTTGATACAGTCCCAAAAGGTTTTGCATATCAGGACGTTTTCAAGATACAGAACTTTCAAAGCACATGCATTTGCTTCCATCCAACCATTTTATGTTTATTAATTAACTGATGCAGAAAAAAATCTCATGACAGGCCTGATGGAAACAGCAAATATGTCCTAATTTAATTTTACCTTTATTTAACTAGGCAGGTCAGTTTAAGAACAAATTCTTATTTACAATGAAAGCCTACCAGGGAACAGTGGGTTAACTGCATTGTTCAGGGGAAGAACGACAGATTTTTACCTTGTCAGCTCAGGGATTCAATCCAGCAACCTTTCAGTTAGTGGCCCAACACTCTAACCACTTGACTACCAGCCACCCTTAATGTCAAAAACACAAAATATGCCAGATGACTGCGGATACTTTTTTGTTAGTGAAATCGATTAAACGACAATTGCGGTGGAAACGCCTTACATGCTCAAATATTGATGTAATAACCATCATGTTGAAGTAAACTTAGAGTCACACAGTGCTATTGTGTTGTCCTCCCACCAGACGTAGAAAAGAAGGAAGAGTTTAGGCTGATGTGGTGGATTGAGACGCAGCCTAGGCAAACAAACAGTTATCTCAAGCTTAAACTGACGGATTTTGATGGGGATTTTTTTATTATGTTACTTAGATTGACCCACCGGTGCATCAATAGACTCTTAAGGACTAAATAGTTTAAGCACTGAGCGAGCTGAAGAAATCAAATAGTAATAATAATATGAGAATGTAAGAGATCTAGAGTTGTGCATTGCTTGACATGCACACATAATGATCTTGTATGATATCTCATCATGTAATCGACCCTCTCCACTTCATCAGAAAACCATTGTCTAGACTAGAGCACGCGCCAAGATGAGATTGGGCAAGTTTGTTATTCATCAGAACAGCTTTTTGTGACAAAACCATCGGTAGAATTGAAAATGTGAACGTTTTTTATTTGGTACATGAAATCTTATGCAAAAAAGTGTGCTCCCTTGTCATCACGCACAGCTTTTATTTTTTGTGTGAATATTTGATTCGCTTTAAAATCTTTCGACAAGTTGGTGGAAGCCTAGCTACGGAAAGACAATATGGTAAATCGTAGGAATACAATTAATAGAACACTTTAAGTATGGCTTGCGAATGTGTCACCTAATAGACAATAATTACTTAGTAATTATATCACTGTACGTTCCAGCTTTAAAAGAGGCTGCACGTGAGTAAATTAACCTGTTATGTCTGAGATATACCAGGGTAGATTCTTCATTAGTGGGCTGACATGTCCTTATTGTAGCATGGCCTGATACTGTTGAAACCTGGGTCACGTTCAGAAGGGCACAAAATGTTTTGCAACGCAAACCCATAACCTGTGTTCTAATTGGATGTTAAATTCAGGTAATACCTCCCCGTTCCACACTTTTTCTAAATGTTTGCTCACTACTGAACACAACCTTATAGCAACAGGGGTTAGTTAACCTCGGTCTCAGGACAACTCCACATCACTGTTATTACTACTTCTCAGTAGGACAGAGGTAATCCAAGAGAACGCTAATGAGTCATTGGGACAAACCCCGATCCAAACTGAAGCGTCATAATGAGTCATGTGTGATGAAGAGCAAAACCCAAATCTCTAAACAGGACAAGGTGTCATAAACCTCTCGTGTCAAGGCCACAACACCTATAACCCACACGGCCGAGACACACGGTATGCTTAATGATTGCCTTATCGCATTAAGAGGCAAGTCTGTGAGAGGGGGAGCAAGGGAGAAAGAGGGGGAGAGAGAGAGAAAGAGAGGGTAAGGGAGGAGAGGAATGAAAACTTTCATTACCAGAGACAGAGCCTTGCTGCCCTCTCTCTCCCCTCTCCTCTCCTCCCACCACCGACGGCAGTCCAGCAGATCAGGAATTACAAATGATATCATGACAATTTTTCACGCTCTTCAAACCAATGATGTTTTACCGACTCATTTACTATGATACCTTGCTACGCGTCCAGCTGCGAATCAGGGATGTGTCACGGGACTGAATCCCCCCCACCCCCCCCCCCCCTGCTGAGCCTGTCCAATGACCTGGAAGGCAATAGGGGATGCCAGTGCCTGCAGCATGTGCTGCACTGATAAAGCAGCAGGGCACCGTCAAAAACCCTCCCATACAAACTTTCCAGATCACTTTGGCTTTTAACAGATGAGTAGGCACTGGTCGTTTTTTTCGTTCTCTTTTTGTTCTCCAAAGCCCTGTGGTTGATATACAATGAGTGATTCCCTTTTGCCTAGAAGGGGAATAGTGTTGTGGTGAATCTGGTGTGGGGGGATGAATATAGTGTGTGGCAGGGTCAGTGCTTGGGTTAAGCAACAATTCAGAGTGGTGCTCCTTTAAAGAAGATACTGATATTGCTATAGGCCTGCTTACCAGTTAGAGTTACATAGGCCAAAGAAATCAGCATACTCAGGGGTATGTGCACTCTTAATTATAGAACCCTTTTTAGTTCCAGGTAGAACCTTTTTGGGTTCCATGTAGAACCGTCTGTGGAAAGGGTTCTATATTGAACCCAAAGGGGTCCTACCTGGAACCAAAGGGTTCTCCCTGGAATGAAAAATGATTACTCAAAGAGTTCTCCTATGGGGACAGCCAATCACCCTTTTAGGTTTTAGAGAGGTGAGGTGGCAACATTCAAATTAAGCTGTCCATGTGCATACAGAACTATTTTATCAAAAATATGACCAACAATTTTGCTTACTGCCTAGAAGGTTTCCTAGAGAGAATTCTGAAAATGGTAATGCTAGTCTGAAAATGTGTACTTTCTATTTCTCTACACCCTTCCAAAAGGGTTCATTGGCTGTCTCCATAGAATAACCCTTTTTGGTTCCAGGTAGAACCCTCTGTGGAAAGGATTCTACATGGAACCCAAAAGGGTTCTACCTGGAACCAAAAAGGTTTCTTCAAAGGGTTCTCCTATGGGGAGGGGACAGCTGAAGAACCCTTTAGGTTCTAGGTAGCTCCTTTTTTCTAAGAGTGTAGACATAAATCAGAAGACACTTCTGTGAAAATCTGAGACAAAAGAGACCATAACACATTCATCCAATCATTTTCTGTGACTCTCCAACACTTTATTTAAGGAATTTATTTGACAGGGACAGTGGACAAGATCACATTTCCGTCTGTAGTCTCTCAATGGGCTTTATGAGTTTAGATTGTTTGGGTTTTCCCAATTAAATCCCCTCACGCGAACCCCAGGCCCTGAAATCCTTCTACATTATTGGAATAATGCGATGGGGAGTGATGAGGCTGGGAGTGTCAGGAGACATTAAGCCCTTGCAGCCCCAAGCTGGTGGACGATACTAGACTGAGCACCGACCGAAAGCAGAAGTCACTGACCCAGCAATGGAGAGAGAGAGAGAGAGAGAGACAGACAAAGAGAGAGAGGGAGGGAGGGATGGTTGGATATGAAAGGAATGAAGAAGAGACAGGGATAGAGGTGTGTGTGTGTGTGTGTGTGTGTGTGTGTGTGTGTGTGTGTGTGTGTGTGTGTGTGTGTGTGTGTGTGTGTGTGTGTGTGTGTGTGTGTGTGTGTGTGTGTGAGAGAGAGAGAGAGAGAGAGAGAGAGGGAGAAGGAGAGAGAAAGAGAGAGAAGAAGAAAGAGAGAGAGAGGGCTGTTCTGCACACATTAACCAAATCACAGGAAATGGTTTTAAGGGCTGTTTTTCCCGTTGGGTTCACCCTGATTCCCACTTTCTCACTTCATTTCACTGAATTAATGAGCTGGTCAAGGCAGACCTCCAAAAATCACCATCTACCAATCACTTTGTTTAGGGATTGTATTTGTGTTGCATGAGAGGTTATGAGAAAAACACGATTATGGATGCACACATAGGCTACCTGTTAAAAGGGAATGACGTGATTTGCGATAATCCTAGATATGATTGTAGGCTAGTTAAAGTATGCTGGCATTTTAACCAAGGGCCGTTGAAGGGGTCCTTAGTCCTTGGAATGCTGTATGTTACTAGTATTTATTTTTACAGTAAAAACATTAAACTCCAGACATGGTGGGAGTTTTGATTCATTGTCACTGACAGAGAGTCGACTCATCTGGTGTCCCAGGTCTGAAAAGTCCCTGATTAGATGGAGAGAATGGAAAACAGAAGTGTATCGGCCCTCCAGCACTAAGTTGAATGGCCCTGACATACGCTATTCAGTTTACATACATAGACAGTATGCTGAAGTGCTACTGCTTACCTTAAAATACAACTGAAACACAAAGTGTATTTAATTTAATCTGAGTCCTTGCGTTGTGTCTGTACATGAACTTTACTCTTACTTCATGTAACACTTTGGTTTCTCTTTGGCTGACAGGTGACGCATTTTGGTGCAGTTATAATACATTAGAAGTCTTAAGCAAATATAAGCACACACTGTATGACCCTATTAAAATGCCTTGTTATTACTGTTTCTTATTAAATGCTCAAAGTGCTATACACTTCTCATGTGTGTAACCCTATCCTCTTTTGTCTGACAGACCAACAGAAACCGACAGGAATAATATGCTTGCTTATTGTCATCTGTTGTATGTCCCCCCCTATATGAGTTTATTCATTATTCATATCAGGGTTGGAATCATTACCATTTTTTCCATCAGGCTTGTCACTTACACAATAAACATTATGAAATCACACTTTCGCCCAAGGCGCCGCCGGCGCAGCTTTGCAAAGTGGTCACAATTGACTAGTTAACAAGGACACACCGGTACACTGGAGACAAACACCAAATGCCATACAAGTGACCCTTGCATTTTTAATACACAAGCAAACGATGACAATAAGACAAGTGACAGGTTGGGGCAGTGACCGGAGGAGGGAATCTTTCTAAACACAGAGAGGAACACGGACAGAGACACAAAACCCCAGCCCTATACTCTTACTCTACCTACACCCTCTACCCCTTTCATTCTAAGAGTGTATTCTCTACCTCCAGCCCCAGTTTCAGGTGTCTAGCCCAGCCCCAGCCATATACCCGTGCCCCAGCCCCAGCCCTAGCCACAGCGTGAGACCCTATACCCCAGCCACAACCTAGTCTATCCATAGGCCCATTTCAAATAACAGTAACACTCACAATTAATTCAGTAATATCCAACATATAGGACAGTAAATAACTTCCCACCACAGCAGAATTATTTAATCGTAAAATGTTTCCAACACCAGAGGCTCCTATACTAATTAACAGTGTGACACACACACACTCCCCCAGCAGTGGTCAGCCTGTAGAACCAGGATGTGTTAGCACCTTTATGATATAAATACTAACACACCCTGGGCATAAGAAAGCTGTCAGCAGAACATTTGTTTTCCATTTTTCACCACCTAAGGCACTTCGAACCAAGATGACAAGGCGTTAAAACTGTACACCAACACTTACTATTTTGCCCTTTGGTGAATTTTGGCAGCTCAACAGATGGGGTTTATACCAGCACCCGTTAATTGTGTGTAAGGAGATTGACCGACACTCCATTTGGCTAGCCCTCACCTCCACACATGTAAGTATGTGTACTGTGGACACACACACAAGGGTGCACGAATGCACAGACACACACATGCAAGAAAACACACACACACATGGACACACACACACACACACGTGCAGATAAACAAATGTAAAGTTTTGCAGTTTTGCCATAGGAGCAAGTTACTGACTTATACTACGCTCAATGTTTCACATAACCAACTGTTACAGAGTGGATGTCAGAGGTGCGTGATCTGAACCTCTTGTAGAAAGAGACTGAAATGACCCCTACCTCCTTCCCCCATCCATTCCATCTAGCCGTAAATAGATCAAAGCACATCGCCGACCAACAGCCACACATCTATAATTGCAACACGGCCTAAATGGCTCAGAGCAAAGCGACCCGTCAGATGCTAAATGGTTTGGACACAGGAGACGCTGAAGCATACTGTATGAGCGGAGGAACGCTTACAGTTAGTCGTTGGCGGAAAGGGGTAATTCTCTAGAGCCACACTGGGCCCTGTTGTCTGGTCTTAGGGCAGACTGATATAGATATCACAACTCCGGCCTGTGGAGGGGGACCCAGAGGGACCAGGGCAGGCCAGACATACAGCTGAGGCTGGAGCTGGGTTGGGGCTGCATGGGGATGTTTTGGGGTATCGGGCTGGGGTATGGGGAATGGGACTTGTGGTTGGATTAGGCTTGGTACTGGAGTTGTGAGAGAAGGCTGGAGGCTATAGGCTTAAAGGCAGCTTATAAGGTTGAGTAATAGACGCTGGGGCAGAGGCTGGGCTTGGGGTACATTGCTTATTCCATTGCCGAGCTGGTGCTGGGGAACAAGCCAATACTGGGGCTATGACCTGGTCTGGTCCAGGATTGGGGTGAGTGACGAGAGAAGCCTCAAGTTCTCCAGTTGTCACATCGTGACACTGATTCAGCCTAATGAGCAGCTCCCTGTCATCCTACATCTGGCCTGCGTACACTTGT
Source organism: Oncorhynchus tshawytscha (assembly GCF_018296145.1). NCBI lineage: Eukaryota > Metazoa > Chordata > Actinopteri > Salmoniformes > Salmonidae > Oncorhynchus > Oncorhynchus tshawytscha. Next base: position 2,010,375 of record NC_056454.1, on the reverse strand, counting down.
AGGATCTGGCAGCCGGTAACCTGCTAGAGTCCCCCCCAACCTCACCCCTCACCCTACTTGCCAGACACTGTAACTCCACCGTGAACTGGGCTCGTCACCGGATCAGCACCATACCACTCAACAAGCACTGAGGTCCTGGTAATACCACCAACTTTCGCCCCGACAAACAAACAAATAATTAAACTAGGAAATGTATATTAGGGTAAAATGATGTTTGGGCTTTGCATGTGTAGACTGTATCTTAGCTTCCAAAGTGAGATTATTTAAGCAAATTTGTTTATTGAATTTGAACTTTACAATACTGTCTCTTCAATACTCAACATATTTAATAGCTATTTTCAAGCCTACTGTCTAAAAATTGGTTTTGTTTTTGTAGTATATTCACTTGATATAACTGGGGTGCAGTTGAAAGACCCCCGACCTCATGTACTGTATATTCTTTGTTTAAGATAAAGTCACTTAAAATGTGCAGCTGCTCCAAAGGGATTTCATGTACAATGTATTGTCTAATTTCATATTAGGGTGAAGTTCAATAGTTAAAGGCAGGCCTTGAAAGGGGGAGAGAGAGAGAGAGCTACAGTCTTTTTTACTGATGATGACGATGACAGTGATGATGAATAAGATATGGTACAACAGATTACAGAGAGTAGCCTTCCCAATCCCATCTCAAGACATCTCCTTCTCCATCTCCTTCTCCTCCTCAGACAGATGGACAGACAGACCAGCTTCCCAGAATTCTTCATGGGCACCGTCCTGGAAAATGGCACAAAGGTTTACTAAACATGGTCGCAGGCTGTGGCACCAATTACTGGTAATATACATCAAAAAGGTCCCGGGCTGAGGCCCGTGGAAACAAGACTGATCACTCCAATGACGGCAACTGTCAGTCTGCTCACCGCCAAGCTCTAGCTGTTGAAATAATTAGTCCATGGTCTGTGAATTAAACGATAATACAACGAGCCGAGCCGACGTCCAAAATATGCACATCGCCTTAGATGACCTGGAAACCTGCTGTCTGCCGACGCTACGGACCGGGGAACAGCGTCTTCAGATACACGCACATGCACCGCATGTACACGGACTGGGGAACAGCGTCTTCAGATACACGCACATGCACCGCATGTACACGGACTGGGGAACAGCGTCTTCAGATACACGCACATGCACCGCATGTACACGGACCGGGGAACAGCGTCTTCAGATACACACACATGCACCGCATGTACACGGACCGGGGAACAGCGTCTTCAGATACACACACATGCACCGCATGTACACGGACCGGGAACAGCGTCTTCAGATACACACACATGCACCGCATGTACAGGGACCGGGGAACAGCGTCTTCAGATACACACACATGCACCGCATGTACAGGGACCGGGGAACAGCGTCTTCAGATACACACACATGCACCGCATGTACAGGGACCGGGGAACAGCGTCTTCAGATACACACACATGCACCGCTTACCCACCCATGCACACATGTACACGGACCGGGGAACAAGGCCACACCTTCAAACACACAGACACAGACACAGACCGAGGGACAAGGCCAAATGTCTTCAAAAGAGGCCCGAGGCACTGGAGGAAGAAAAATACAGGCTTTGTTTAATGATAATATGTACATGTTGGGGTAACATCAGGGAAAAGAGAGCAGCTACCCAAAATATAGTTCTTGTTGGGGGCAGCTTTTTGTTCTGGTCCTGTCTCAATATCGAAGCTATGGTCGTTATGAAGCTGTCTTGGTTCAACATCCCTCTTCATTATGATGATAATGTGATGTTGTGTGTGCGGAGAAAGGGTCTTTGTGCAAGTTTGTATGCATTACAATGACATAGGCCACCATGCTAAATAGGAGGGCAGGGGGTTCAGAGCTTATATTATTCACAAAAATGACGAAAATAAATAATTTATTTTTTGTAAAATTATTAGGATTATTTTGTTAACAATATAAACATATACAAACAAAAGACAACAGACAAGCACACAAACATTAATGACATGATACCTGCCCAGACCCACATGTTCGCACTGCATCTATCTCCAGGGCTTGTAAGACTCCATCCCATTTGGTCTCACATTGCGGTATTCTGTTTTTCTCTGTCGCCCACACCTTTTCAATATTTAAATAATAATGCTTTTGATTCTTCCACTGTCTTTAACGATGGAAGATCATTTGATTTCCAGTTTTTAAGTAAATTATTTCTCAAAATAATTGACAGACAACTTTCTAACTCCATCCATAACTTTTGGACTTTATAGTACTCCCAGAAGTCATTGTTAATTTTACACTTTAAATAAATTATAATCCTAAAGCATGAGTAAGATATAGTTTTTGTAATTAACAGAAAAAGGTATGTTGAATTAACAATCCTGCATTGATGCACAGATTCCAATTTCTTCTCAATCCAGTCTAATTTTATTTGAGTCATGATCTGTTTGGTATTAGGAACCTTGACATGGTTAAAATAGAAACCACAATATTTTTTTAAAGACAAGAATCATTCATTGAATGAATGAATCAGTCAAACGTCTACACTGAGTGTACAAAACATTAGGAACACATTCTCTTTCCATGCCATAGACTGACAAGGTGAATCCAGGTGAAAGCTATGATCCCTTATTCATATCACCTCTTAAATCCACTTCAATCAGCGTAGATGAAGAGGAGGAGACAGGTTAAAGAAGGATTTTGTTTGTTCGTGCAAGTGGAAATACATGTTGACTCACCCTACTTGTAGAGAAATGCCAGTGCCATCCTCCTCTTTTTCATGTTGACGAAACATTCTATCACTCCTAGGCTACTGTTGTCCTAGGCTACTTGGCTAAAATTCTTGCTCGCTAGGCTAACTTCCATTTATGGGCAATGTTATCTAGTTAACATTTGCCTTCTCGATCTAGCTACATATTTAACTTCCATCCTCTCAGGGCAGGGGCACAATGTATGAATTAATGGTTGCATCAGACTCGCAGTTGTAATCATTGGCCAGAACTGAGAATTAAGTAAAACCACAAGTCTAAATTCCTATCTCCATCCATGACTAATTAAGGAAAGGGACCATTTTAGCTAGATAACACAAGGAGATGGAACAATTCAAGTTGTTTGTCAATGACATGTGCTCTCAATGCGATATGATAGGAGTGTGTCAAAATCCAAGCTGGCTTCCCTTGACACGTTTTAGCTAAATGCTGACTGGCTAATTTGTTATACTTTTTTTTATCAAGGGAGGCCAAATGCTCTCTGGCTTCTCTTGCATTCAAAGCTACTGGCGGCAAAAATGTCATATTAGCTTGGACCAGACAGCATCAGATAGAATGCCTACAAGTACATAGGGGCACTGTTTGCTTTCTGCTCTGAGATACATTCAGCCTCTTTAGAATTGAGTGGCGAAAGATACATTTATGTATTTATTTATTTTTCTTGGTCACATTTGGGGGAAGCTGACTTCCCTCGGCATGCATGAAAACCAGCCATTGGGTGCCAGGCTCACTGGTTTGTGTAGTCAAGAACTGTAATGCTGCAGGGTTTTTCACACTCAACAGTTTTCTGTGTGTATCAAGAATGGTCCACCACCCAAAGGACATCCATTCAATTTGACACAACTGTGGGAAGCACTGGAGTCGACATGAACAAGCATCCCTGGGGAACGCTTTCGACACCTTGTAGTCCATGCCCTGGTGAGTTGAGGCTGATCTGAGGGGAAAAAGGGGGGCAACTCAATATTAGGAAGGTGTCCCTAATGTTTTGTATACTCAGTGTATAATGTAAAAAAGAGAGGCCATTTAGATAAGAAAACACCATCCATATCATAAAATCAGTTTGTGGCTGTAGCCGCTGTCCTGCTAGCAGTGCAGGTGTAATTGACATACACCAGTTGCCTCATTTATAAATATTGTGTACACATAAACTATACCCCAAAGTGTGCATGCGCCAGTTTTCACGCAAAACTTTTTTAAATAAAAAAATATGTCTACTTGAAGTGAGAATGTGTGCTCACCTACCCGCAAACTTTACACCATGCACATGGTGGTTCCAACTAGTGGTTGGAATATTGTATTGCAAGCTGGCAATAAAGTAGGCCAATTGTGGGGATTTGATGAAAAGCGAGTGAAAATCTATTTTATATTTCAATTCTAAAATAATTAAACATAGGAATCTTTTTCCTATGATTTTATTTTCATAACCATTGCAGAATAAATTCCTTTGCTAGCGATGATGGGTTCATATTCCCAAGGGAGCCATAGCCTACAACAAATTACCATGCGCATCTCTAATTTAGTAGGACCTAGTAGCCTAGTAAATAGATAAGCTATATGCATTTCAAGTTTTGCAATATCATAGGCAGCACGGTTTATGATACCGGTAAACAACAGCTGAACATTTGACCTTTTACATTAAAGTAGGCCCATGCATTTTACTTAATCAAGTACGGTATTGATTTTTTGTTGTTGTAGCCTGTCCTAGACAATGTTTCAGATTTCACGAGCAATCCATCATATTTAAGTCGGGGGAAAGTTGATGTAAAACATTGTTGAATTCAAACCTGCTGACAGGTCAACAACAATTTGCCATTGTTTTCTCTTTCAGAAACTGACAGTCATTTTCCTGATACAGCATAAACGACTACTGAAGATTAAGACATTTTGCCAACACAATCAACAGACGGTAGCTTTATGTAAAATCGTTGACACTTATGGGTAGGCTACAGTGCTGCTGTGCAGGAGCACGACATCACTGCCTATTTCATCTCAGAGCCAATACCAAGGCAAGACATATAAACCCAATAATCTATTGATAAACTAAATATTGAACAACAATTTTGCATGCCGTGGCCTAATTCCAAAAGTTTCAAATTATACCGCAAATAAAGGATCTTATTGTCACTATAAAAGGTGAATGGGGGGGGGGGACGTTTTCCAGGCAGAGTATAATGCTCGTTCTTGCACGCAGTTTTATGACAGGTCTGAGTTATAACGGGAAATATGCGTTTTATGGCAAATTGATATATCCCAATATTTTGTACTGCAGACTTTTCAGAAATTGAGCATGCAAAAGTTTTGTGTGAAATTTACACACATTAAATGGGCCTCGTTTATAAATGTTGCTATGCAGAAAATATTGCTCCAGTTTTCAAGCAAAAGTTGGGATTTATAAAAACTGAGCTTGAGGTGAGAATGTGCTATCCTCCTGCAAACTTTAGAACATTTGTACACACAGTTTCTAGTGATTGAAGTATTGCTTTGCAAGAAGGAAAACGTTGCCTAATTGTAGCCTTTTGCAAATGGGGAATATATGATGACACTCTTATTCATAACAAAAAAACAAGTAGTTAAATATAGGCTAATATCACATTAGTGATAAGAGCAAAAGTTGATTTATTTTATCTTTGCATTCTAAAATAATTTGAAATCCTCATGTATTTCCTATTATTTATTTCATTTCCATGATCATTGAAGAATACATTCCTTCCCTTTTCTGACTGTGATGGTTTCATAGGCTACAAGCAATATAGCCTATAGACCTACAACAAGTTAGGATAGGCTACCATTCATCCCATCTCTCATTTAATTGGACCAACTTCACACTAGTAAAGAGATGCTATTTCAGATCCGCAGACAGTTCACCTTTTCCATTGACGTTTGTAGGCTATGTCTGAATACTGTAATGTCAACTTTCTCAAGTAGACAATATTTGATTTATAACCATAATATTAACACATATGTCATAACTATTTCAGAATAAATCCCTTTTCTGGCCATGATGAGTTAATTATCCCGAGGTAGACAATAGACATAAAACAAATTACCATGCGTACCTCTCATTTAATTGGGCCTATTGGATAGGCTCGTTTTTGCTATATGCATCTGACAGGGAGCTCGGTTTATAACATACAGTAGAATTTAACAGATGAACAAATATTTACTATTTTGCATTGAAGTGTGTAGGCTACCACTGTGAGAGTGTAAGTAGGCCTACTGTAGTTTTCATTCATTTCTTTAAAGTAGACAATGTTTCAGAATTCTTGGACAGTGCAGCATAGCCTATTTATGTTCGTAAAAAGTCAATACAAAACATATTGCATGCAAATGATCTGTTTACAAGTCCACAACAATGTGCAATTGTTTTTGTCTTTCAGAACAGGTCAGACACAACAAATGTCCCTGCAAAAGAAAACATTCCGTCAACACCTCCAAAGACATTTGTTCAAATTCGCCATTAATATTTCCTTTGGATACTGTCTGGGCCTAATTCCAATAATTACTAAGTATACAGCAAAGAAGGGCGTTAATTGTCACCATAAAAGTTGAATGAAGTTTTTCAGTCTGATTATTAATGCTCATTCATAGGTGCACAATTTTACGACTGGTCTGAAACATGCAAATGTAGGCCATGCGCTAAGTTTATGAATCATAATATTTTTGTGAGTGTGTAGTCTTTTCAGAAATGGTGTTAAATTTACACGAGGCTATAAAAAAAGTCCCAGCGGCCCTATTTATCAGAGGTGCAGGCATACCAAAAAAATGTATCTAAGCCTTGCTTTCCTGCAACGGTTGGTAGGCCTGTTGAATTTGACGGGAAAGTGTGCATATCTCCACGCAAATCTCAAGCCATGCATGTGCACAACTTCAATAAGGTTGATCAGTTGTATTGCAATCAAATAGGCGTATTGTTCTTTTGGGGGAAATGGGAGGTGTTTGATGCACACTAATTAAAATGATTGTAGCCTAATAAAAACATTCAAACGTAGACCTAATGATATGATAGTTTTATCATACAGGCCTAAATCATACTCATATTGCAGGACTTCTCTCTCCTTTCCTGACATAACTGGTTTAAATTCTTCCTGCCGTTACACAACAAATAGTAGGCTACCATTTATCAATTACTCATTCAGGGGCAAAACATGCTCGGAAGTTATGACAGTATGGGTAGGCTACAGTATTGCTATGCCATTTCAGCCTATTAATCTCAGAGCCTATACCAAGGCAGGAGAACGAAACACAAGCATGTATTGATAAAGGAAATATAGAACAACAATTCCTCTTGTGCATAAGAGTGTGGACTGTAAACAACATGTACTTTAAATTGTTCAGTAGCCAATCAATATTGCAGAATGCTCAGCATTTTCTGTTTGAAAAGGTCCCTGTAAAAGATCAAACATTCTTCCCACACCCCTACAGAAATGTGACTACATGTGGTATTCTGCCTTCTTTTAGAAACTGGACATGGCCCAGTTCCACATTTCCAAATCATACATCAAATTAGGCCATTTGTGTTACCATAAAAGGTGAATGGAGGGCGTTTTCCGGGCAGGGTTGCAGCGCTTGTTAACGAGCCCACACATATAATATAACTCTGATTCATCAATGAAAACATGCGCATATGTTGTGTGCGACAGTTTGATAAATCGCAATCATTTGTGGTGCTCGCAAATCCTAGAATCTCAAAGTAGACAGAATTTAGTAAGGGCTCAGACACACCAATAGCGTTAGCTGGTAGAGAGTAACCTACTTAGCACCTCTGAAAACAATTTGCAAACCGAGTGCACACTGATTTTACATGTAGAATTGCATGAAAAATATAGGCAGCCAGATGTCTGGTCCCTAAAACACAGTGGACTGAACGATTGGCAGATGAACGCTAAGAGCCAATTTATGCTTGATCTAAAATGTGGTTGGAGGCGCCAATTGGAAGGTGTGACGCAATTGCGGAGCCTCAGGAGGCACGCAGAGGCCAAATTGAGCTCCATACAGCATCTCCCTTCGCCCTCACATTTTCAAACAATGTGGAGGGCTCTGCCTTGACATGATTGGATCACGGTAGGTGAGGGTGGGAGGTCTTGTATAAACACAAACTGACTTCCTTGACTCTGTGCTGTTTGGCAAAGCACAATAAGTATGAATGCTCTGACTTCTGCAGAGGCCATATCACCCTAAATGCTGCAAGGCCAATGCAGATGCGGCTTGACCGTGCAGCATCTTTAAGAGGTACATTGAGTGCCATGTGTGCAAGCCTTAAGAAATGCAGGCCTATGCGTGGTTGATAAATGAGGCCCCTTTAAAGGCACTACATGGTCAATCCGTTGTCTGCATTGTCCGTGCAACATTTATGGTGATATGGCCTCTGCAGAAGTCAGGGCATTCATACTTCTTGGCTTCACAGAGCAGCACAGAGCTGTTGTGAAGGAAGTGGTCAAGGAAGTCAGTTTATGTTCAAACAGGATCTCCTGCCCACACCTACTGACCGTCATTCAATCATGTCAATGCGGAGCTATAGGGAGCCCTCCTCATTGTTACGGTACGGAGCTCAATTTGGCATTTGTGTGCCTCCGGAGGCTCCACAATTGTGTCACACCATCCATACAGCGCCTCTGACCACATTTTGGATCTAGCATAAATTGGCTCTTATAGAAAGCAAATGTTCACAAGTTCAACTCTGGTGTGAAGTCATCAGAAGTTCAATGGGACACTGAACTAGAGTTCCATGGTATATGGGCTTCACAACCAGCTGAAACACTGTCAACACCCTGACAGTTTAGATTAAGGAAGAATTGTTTTGAAATTATTTTGAAGATGTATGTGTGGTGTATGGACACCTGCATTTAATTATTTTATAATGTGTGACTAATTCACAAATTCTCTGCAATACATGCTCTTTACTCTTATTGTACACTTGGAGGAAGGGAGATAAGGTTCTCTCACTGTTTGCACACACAAACACACACACACACACACACACACACACACTTCCTCACTATCCACACATAATTGGGTGTTCCTGAAAAACGAAGTGTTACATTAAATAGCTAAACACAATACTAAAGCTTTGAGCGAGGAGCCGTCATGGGAGCATTAGGGACAGGGGGACAGGGGAAGAGGGGCCTGGGCAGCCAGTATCTGATCTATGGGGGGAGATGGTGATGATGAGAACAGACACAAGCCACATGAGGCCCCCTGACAAAGAAGGAGTGCCCTGCGGTACCTTCGCACATACTCACACACCAAATGCTAAGGGCCCAAACACTCAGCAGAACTCTACATTATAATTTTATTAGTGAATGCAAGGATGTACATTTATTGTCCTAATACCAATCGCTGTTACATAAAAACAAATGTCTCACATCTTACAGGAGTACACTAGGTCCAAAGTCAGAGCATAAGACAGCCGTGCCCTCTGCATTGTTTCCTCGTCTTTGTTTTTAGTCAATGGTTGTACACCCTCTAGTGGTTTAAATACACATTGCCTCTACTTTGATGAGAGACTTGGGATCCCTTTTATAGAAGCACAATAGAAATCCGATGGATTTTTTTATGAGATGGAAACCAAACATGCTGTATCAAGAGTCTTGTTAAAAGGCTTTACATAACAATAAGAGATTAACCATATGAAAAAGATTCACTAAAACACAACAACTATTCATCTCTCCATGATCCATTTCTTCATGAATTATAGACTGGCGAACAGTATGTTTTATTCACTAAAACACAACAACTATTCATCTCTCCATGATCCATTTCTTCATGAATTACAGACTGGCGAACAGTATGTTTTATTCACTAAAACACAACAACTATTCATCTCTCCATGATCCATTTCTTCATGAATTACAGACTGGCGAACAGTATGTTTTTTGCACTTATTTGCCCTACAACATTTTCTTATGGTATTGTACTAAATTCATTTTTGTAATAGATTTTAAATTCTTTAAAAAAGAATAACCTTAGTATAGTTTTTCCTAAATTGAACAGACCCGGGATTAAATCTGCAACCGTTTGAGAGCCAAAGGATTATGGCAGTGAAAAACGTTCCACATCTGGTCAGGCACCTATTCTGGAGCCATGCTGGTGATTGTGGACACCAAATGTCACTCTTAACTTTACCTCACCAACACACCACTGGTCATAACCCCTTCCATCATCATTTAAAATTAGATGCCAACTGGGTTTGTATTAACATAGGCTGTTGTTACACCACTAACCACGTTTCCATCCACAGTTTTTATGCGAGTAAAGGCATAACGTCACAAAAACAGAAACATGACAGCTGTGATGGAAACAGGTAGTTTCGGTACAATTTTATAAATGCCTACACATAATTTGGTCGTTCGACATGGTGGGATCTTTTTGTATCGGTACAATTAATTATCAGAGAAATGGTGGTGGAAACGCCTTTATGCGCAAATATTGATATATCAACCATCATATCAAAGTTAACTTGGAGTCACATGATGGTATGGTGTGGTCCTCCGACTATGACTCGTGAAACCATGCAGTTTATTAGGCTGCAGATGAAATAAATGATGATGAACTTCACAGGGTTGTGAAAGTGCACAGTGATCTTGATGCTCCTTTCCAATACATATCGAGGGTCTTTTTCTGGTGACATGATGATCGATGATTGACTGCTGTTTGACAACAAATTCCTCAACAGAGACTGATCAACAACTACAGGAAGCATTTGGTTGCAGTCATTGCAACTAATGGTGGCACAACCAGTTATTGAGTTTAAGAGGGCAATTACCTTTTCACACAGAGGAATTGGGTGTTGCATAATTTTGTTAATTCAAATCTTATTTGTAAACTCACATTCCCTTTATCTAATATTAGGTTTTGGTTGAAGATCTGATAACATTCAGTATAAAATATATGCAAAAATAGAGAAAATCAGAAAAGGGGCAAATACTTTTTCACAGCACTGAATGTACATTGGATGGTGCCCTCAGTGTCCCCTCTTATAAATATCTAGGCATCTGGATTGATGAAAGTCAATGAAAGTTCAAAAAGCATGTTGATATGTTCGTTAAATCATCCAAAGCTTTTATCTCAATATTAACAATTAAGTACCTTATTGTGATTGTTTCGAATCAAAATGGTCAAAAATGTATAAAAATTGCTTCTTAAGGAAGAGCAATTTCTGAACGGAATAATTTTGCTTGGACTGTCTAGGAGTGGTCGGAGTGGGGAGGGGAAAACAGAAAACTAGCTGTAATTGGCAGAGTTTTGGAACTCTCCTTCTTATTTGTCTATCAACTAATGTCACCAGGCAGGTCAAAACTCCAACCCACCAAAACAGGCTGAAATTTCAGGCGGTCTTTTCAAACAGCTTTTACCACTAAAAGAGCATAAACATAATTTTCACTATTTTTATTTCAACCTCATAATGTGGAAAGAGATTAAAACAATGCACTGGGCTTTTAAGAACTTAAGAATTAACATGGGCTTTTTATATATATAAGAATAGGTCATGCCTTCCATTAAATAGCAGAAAACAAAATCATTCAGTCAACATTCATTCCACGCTGGAGGGAATAGCAGCCGTTTTACGGGCTCGTGAACAATTGTGCTATTTTGTGTATTTTTTTGTGCTATTCGTATCAATAACCTTGATTTGGATGAGGACTTCTACATGTATTGATTATCCCGACCAGGCCCAAATCCCAGACACTCGGAGAAGGAGGCGGCGTGCGGTATACCTGACAAGAATACGTCGAGGAGTGGATAAACTGCCTCTACCCTCCATTCTATGGTCACTATTGTCAAACATGCACTGGAGAATAAACTGGACGAAGTTCGTGACTATCCTATCAACATGATATCAGGCGGTCTAGTAAATGGAAGGTTGCTAGATCGAATCCCCGAGCTGACAAGGTAAAAATCTGTTGTTTTGCGCCTGAACAAGGCAGTTAACTCACTGTTCCTACGTCTTCATTGTAAATAAGAAATGGTTCTTAAATTCTTAAGGTATAGGGGGCAGCATTTTCACTTTTGGCTAAATAGCGTGCCCAATTTCAACTTCCTGCTACTCATGCCAAGAATATAAGATATGCATATTATTAGTAGATTTTGAAAGGAAACACTCTGACGTTTCTAAAACTATTTGAATCATGTCTGTGAGTATAACAGAATTTATGTAGCAGGCAAAACCCTGAGAACTAACCATTCAGAATTATTATTTGTTTTAAGTCTCTGTCTGTTCAGTGAGTTCTCATTGGGAAACGATATTTCTTAGGAACTTGTTTGCAGTTCCTACCGCTTCCACTGGATGTCACCAGTCTTTGGAATTTGGTTGAGGTTATTCCTTTGTGCAATGAAGAAGTACGGTGATCTAGGACCTGGATAACACTGTTGAGAGTGCGCAAGACTTGAAAAGTAGTGTTGGTTTATTGTCTTCCTGTATTGAACACAGATAGACCCGTCTTCAATTTGATCGATTATTAACGTTTAAAAATACCTAAAGTTGTATTACAAAAGTAGTTTGAAATGTTTTGGCAAAGTTTGCAGGTAACTTTTGAGATATTTTATAGTGACGTTGCGAAAATTGGAAGCTGTTTTTTTCTGAATCAAACGCACCAAATAAATTATGGATATATATGGACGGAATTAATTGAACAAAAGGACCAATTGTGATGTTTATGGGACATATTGGAGTGCCAACAAAAGAAGTTCGTCAAAGGTTAGGCATGATTTATATTTTATTTCTACGTTTTGTGTAGCGCCTGCAGGGTTGAAATATGCTACTCTCTTTGTTTACTGTTGTGCTGTCATCAGATAATAGCTTCTTATGCTTTCGCCGAAAAGCCTTTTTAAAATCTGACTTGTTGGCTGGATTCACAACGAGTGTAGCTTTAATTTAGTGTCTTACATGTGTGATTTACTGAAACTTCGATTTTTATATCATTTTATTTGAATTAGCCGCGCTGCATTTTCCCTGGCTTTTGGCCAAGTGGGACGCTAGCGTCCCCTTTCCGAGAGAGGTATTAACTGATTTACCTAGAGGTTATGTGAAAATATAATAAAAAAGGATCTGAAGAACTGTAATATCCTATGTTTCTCTGTCATGTCTGAACAAGGACATGGAAAATATAAATGTATACATCAGGTGGATAGAACGTCAGCATCGAGGAAGCTCAGGTGTGTGTCTCTTTGTTAACTTCAACATTTCCAGCGCCGACAGAGATGGCCGCCTCGCTTCGCATTCCTAGGAAATTATGTTTTTTTTACATGTTATTTCTTACATTGCTACCCCAGGTAATCTTAGGTTTCATTACATACAGTCGGGAGGAACTACTGAATATAAGAGCAACGTGAACTAACCATCATTACCACCAGGACTTTCCTGAAGCGGATCCTGTGTTCTGCCTTCCACCCAGGACAATGGATCGGATCCCAGCCGGCGACCAAAAACAATAACTTCGTAAAAGAGGCAAATGAAGTGGTCTTCTGGTCAGGCTCCGGAGACGGGCACACCGCGCACCACTCCCTAGTATACTACTCGCCAATGTCCAGTCTCTTGACAACAAGGTTGATGAAATCCGAGCAAGGGTAGCATTCCAGAGAGACATCAGAGACTGTAACTTTCTTTGCTTCAAGGAAACATGGCTCACTCGAGAGACTCCATCGGAGTCGGTGCAGCCAGCTGGTTTCTTCACACATCGCGCCGACAGAAACAACCATCTTTCTGGTAAGAAGAGGGGCGTGGGGGTATGCCTTGTGATTAACGAGACGTGGTGTGATCATAACAACATACAGGAACTCAAGTCCTTCTGTTCACCTGACTTAGAATTCCTCACAATCAAATGTCGACCGCATTATCTACCAAGGGAATCCTCTTTGATTATAATCACAGCCGTATATATTCCTCCCCAAGCAGACATATCGATGGCCCTGAACAAACTTTATTTGACTCTATGCAAACTGGAAACCACATATGCTGAGGCTGCATTCATTGTAGCTGGGGATTTGAACTAATCTGAAAACAAGACTCCCTAAATTGTATCAGCATATCGATTGCGCAACCAGGGCTGGTAAAACCATGGATCATTGTTATTCTAACTTCCGCGACGCATATACGACCCTCCCCCGCCCTCCTTTCGGAAAAGCTGACCACGACTTCATTTTGTTGCTCCCAGCCTACAGACAGAAACTAAAATAAGAAGCTACCACGCTCAGGTCTGTTCAACGCTGGTCCGACCAATCTGACTCCACGCTTCAAAAATGCTTTGATCACTTGGATTGGGATATGTTCAGCATTGCGTCCAACAACAACATTGACGAATACACTGATTCGGTGAGCGAGTTCAGTAGAAAGTGCACTGACGATGTCGTACCCATAACAACGATCTCTTAGGGATAGTGAGACGCTAGCGCCTCAAGTGGCCAATAGCCTCGGGAAATGCATAAAACGCGATAAAACTCAAACTTTCATTAAATCACACATGCAGGGTACTCAATTAAAGCTACACTCGTTGTGAATCAAGCCAACATGTCAGATTTTTAAAATGCTTTTCGGCGAAAGCATTCGAAGCTATTATCTGATAGCATGAACCCCCCCTGAACCACCTGAACGAGTTGTAAAACAAAATAATTAGCGTAGCCGACGCTACACAAAATGCTGAAATAAAATATAAAACATGCATTACCTTTGACGAGCTTCTTTGTTGGCACTCCAATATGTCCCATAAACATCACAATTGGTCCTTTTTTTTCGATTAATTCCGTCCATGTATACCCAAAATGTCCATTTATAAAGCAGGTTTGATCCGGAAAAAAACAGCTTTCCAAAACACAACGTCACTACAAAACATTTCAAAAGTTGCCTATAAACTTTGCCAAAATATTTCAAACTACTTTTGTAATACAACTTTAGGTATTTTTAAACGTTAATAATCGATCCAATTGTAGACGGGGCAAACTGTATTCGATAGAGAAAGTAAACAAAACATGCTCCTTTTTCCTTGCGTAACTATCAAAAGTGTAACGTTGTTCCAGGATTTGCCTCTTCTTCGTTTCACCAATGATTAACTTCAACCCAATTCCAAAGACTGGTGACATCCCGTGGAAGTCGTAGGAACTGTAAAATGGGCGCTATATCTAATTTCCCTTGGCAAAGACAACCGAGGGAAATGTCAGAGGAAAAAAAAATTTATATTCTGAACAGTTTTTCCTTGGGGTTTTGCCTGCTACATACGTTCTGTTATAGTCACAGACATGATTGAACCAGTTTTAGAAACTTCAGAGTGTTTCATATGCATATAATATATTCCTGGCATGAGTAGCAGGAAGTTGAAATTGTGCATGCTATTTATCAAAAAGTGGATATGCTGCCCCCTATCTCTAAGAAGTTAAAACATTCCCAAACCAGAAACCGTGGATTGATGGCATCATTAGCGTGAAACTGAAAGCGTGAACCACTGCATTTAACCATGGCAAGGTGACCGGAAACATGACCGAATACAAACAGTGTAGCTATTCCCTCCGCAAGGCAATCAAACAAGCTAAGAGTCAGTATAGAGACAAAGTAGAGTCGCAATTCAAAGGGTCAGACACGAGAGGTATGTGGCAGGGTCTACAGTCAATCATGGACTACAAAAGGAAAACCAGCCCCGTCGCGGAACACGATGTCTTGCTCCCAAACAAACTAAACAACTTCTTTGCTCGCTTTGAGGACAGTACAGTGCCACTGACACGGCCCGCTACCAAAACCTGTGGGCTCTCCTTCACTGCAGCCAACGTGAGTAAAACATTTAAACGTGTTAACCCTCGCAAGGCTGCAGGCCCAGAAGGCATCCCCAGCCTCGTCCTCAGAGCATGCGCAGACCAGCTGGCTGGTGTGCTTACGGAGATTTTCAATCAATTGTCTTGTCACCAAAAACACTCACAAACTTTTACAGATGCACAATCGAGAGCATCCTGTCGGGCTATATCACTGCCTGGTACGGCAACTGCTTCACCCACAACCGTAAGGCTCTCCAGAGGGTAGTGATGTCTGCACAACACATCACCGGGGGCAAACTACCTGCCCCCCAAGACATCTACACCACCCGATGTCACAGGAAGGTCAAAAAGATCATCAAGGACAATAACCACCTGAGCCACTGCCTGTTCACCCCGCAAGGTCAGTACAGGTGCTTCAACCCGGGGACCGAGAGACTGAAAAACAGCTTCTATCTCAAGGCCATCAGACTGTTAAACAGCCACCACTAACATTGAGTGGCTGCTGCCAACATACTGACTCACTCTAGACACTTTAATAATGGAAAAATGTATGTAATAAATGTATCACTAGCCACTTTATATAATGTTTACATACCCTACATTACTCATCTCATATGTATATACTGTACTCTATACCATCTTGCCTATGCTGTTTGGCCATCACTCATTCATATATTTTTATGTACATATTCTTATTCATTCCTTTACACTTGTGTGTATAAGGTAGTTGTTGTGAAATGTATAGGTTAGATCACTTGTTAGATTTTACTACATGGTCGGAACTAGAAGCACAAACATTTCGCTACACTCGCATTAACATCTGCTAACCATGTGTATGTGACAAATCAAATTCGATTTGATTTGATGACGGACTACAAAAGGAAACTCAGCCACGAGCTGTCCAGTGACGCGAGCCTACGAGATGAGCTAAATACCTTTCATGCTGGCTTTAAGGAAAGCAACACTGAGAACACAAAACAGACGACTGTGTGGTCATGCTTTCCATAACCTTTAAACAGGTTAACATTCACAAGGCTACAGAGATTACCAGGACATGTACTCAGAGCATGCACTGAGTGCATGGCTAGTATATTCACTAATATTTTCACCCTCTCCCTGACCCAGTCTGTAATACCTACATGTTTCAAGCAGATCACCATAATCCCTGTGCTCTAATGGTGAGTGGGTCAGCTGTTTGTCCAACCACACCCACCCACAATGTCTAATAAACCATCCGCAACCGCCCGACTATATTTTCATAAAGTGAAAACTTGAGGGCTGCACAAGACCCTAACCCACAAATATAGAAAATGCGCTGTAGGCTACAGTCAGACTGATTTATTTTGTCTAATTTCAATACGTTTCTGCTTATAGCTGCCAACATTTTGGTAAGGTATTTGTTGGTCAACTTGTCTATAATTAAATACATGCAGCATCTCTTCTGTCATTATATGTTGGCCTAAAAGATTAAATAAAGCCTTTCTCACCAGAATAATGTCATCAATGATAGAATGAATGCTTCAATCTAGTTGACATCAGTAAAGTTCTCTGTCATCTCAGCTTCTTTCGCAGAGCAAAGATGTTTAGAGGGCCAGGTGAGAAAATTCAATAACTCAACAACAAAAAATGGGACGATTTTCTGTGCAAAATTTCCAGATGACATCAGTTGACCATTTGAATGAAAATAGTAAGCTGTGAAAATAACCCAACATTTTTCTGATAATATTACATTTCGGCTTGGATGCATATTTTATGTGGTTGAAATACTATCATATATGATGCTGATAAAGAGGCAGTATCATGGTCTGAACACAACAACACAGTCGTGAAGAGGGCACGACAGCTCCTATTTCCCCTCAGGAGGAAGAACAGAGTTGGCATGGGCCATCAGATCCTCAAAAAGTTCTACAGATGCACCATTGAGATCATCTTGATAGGCTAATTCACTGATTGATATGGCAACTGCTTGGCATCCGACCGCAAGGCGCTGCAAAGGGTAGTGCGTACGGCCCATTATATCACTGGGGCAAGCTCCCTGCCATCCAGGACCTCTATACAAGGAAGGTACTAAAAATTGTCAAAGACTCCAGCCACCCACGTCATAGACTGTTCTCTCTGCTACCGCATGACAAGAGCTATCAGAATGCTAAGTCTGGGACCAAAAGGTTCCTGAACAGTTTCTATCCCGAAGCCAAAAGACTGTTAATCAAATGTCTACCCAGACTAATCACATTGACCCCCTTTTTGCACTGACATTATTGCACTGGCTCTGTGCACACTTGCTGGAATCTACTCACACACTCACAGATACTACACTGACACTCCAACACACACTCACACTCTAGATATGCTCACACACACAAAACACACGCACATGCAAATTGACGCTACACACTTTCACACTTTTCACATACACTGCTACTACTTCGTTTACTATCTATCCTGATTGCCTAGTCACTTTTACCCCTACCTACAGCACGTGCACATATTATCCTCAATTACCTCAGCTACATCGTACCCCTGCCCATTGACCTGTACTCCTTGTATATAGCCTTGTTATTATAATTGTATTACCTCAGCTACATCATACCCCTGTGCATTGACTTGGTACCTGTACTCCTTGTATATAGCCTCGTTATTATAATTTTATTACCTCAGCTACATCGTACCCCTATGCATTCACTTGGTCCCTGTACTCCTTGTGTATAGCCTCGTTATTATAATTTTATGGTGCTACTATTTACCTTTTTTTCTTGTTTGCAAATTATTATTTTTTTATCTAACTTTTTAACTCATCGTTTTTGGGATTGGCTCGTAATTAAGTATTGCCTCTGTGGCAGTTCAGATGGCTGTGTGCGGACCTTTTTACGGAATAATATGTTTGTTTCTTATGATTCCATGCTTGATCTTTTTTTATTGTGTTTTAGTTTTTTGCTTGCCTATATATTTTGTATGTTAACTACTGTATATATATTTTACTATGTTTTATAACTTTCCCCAGGTCGTTTCTGTAAATGAGAATGTATTCTCAGTTAAAACTCACCTGGTAAAATAAAAATACAATGAATTCTCTCAAAATCACACACCCAACACCCCTACCAGATTTAACAGCCAGAAGAAGGTCACATTCCTGAGAAGAGACTTCAATGCGTGGATCATGCTGGGTCATCACCTTTTATTTCCTAAAACCCTTATGTGTCACACACTCGTCAAGCCCACAGAATGGTACACGCTCCACCTCATGGCACACCAGTGACTATCCATGATTGTGTCATATTTTCTCTCACGTAAAAATGTTTGTCCTGATTTAGTCTAGGACATTTTTTATTTCATCAACTAAGCATGCGCCTAAAGTAAGGGATGGAATTGTTGGGGATTCCTACTTATTTTAAATGTTTTAAATATTTTAAATCTCTAATTTCGCCCCTGCCTAAACCTAAACCCAAACTCAATATGAACATTAAGTCACAGAATGAGAGAGCGAAAGATAATTCATAAAAACTCTACAGTATCTATAACTGTATTCAAAGGGTACTCTATTTTAGGGAGAGACTGAACCCATTCAACCATCTGCCCATCAGTTCCATTAATCCCTCCACCCATTCAAACCCCCCAAACTCAGTTTGAGGGAGCCTCAGGACACCCCTCTGAGAGGGCAGAAAAACAACTGTCTTTTCCTTTTGGGGCATGGATCTTTAACTCCCTGCACCAGAATTAATGGAGCATGTGATGTAGCCATGATCTGTAGCGGGCTCCCAACTTGCAGGTGACACTAGTCTACGCAGGCCTGTGTATCGTGACCTAAGTGATCCGTATCATAACAGAATGTGACTGGTGACGACTAGTGACCTTTTCCTGGTCTGGAGCCATCCGTTTCAATTACAACACTATGGCGGGGCTGGCTAAGTTGGAGGGAGTCAAAGAGCCCAGCTGAGAAGCAAACAGTGTGTTCTGAATGTATACTCTACTGTATATAACTGTTACTGATTACTGAATGACATCATCGTTGGCCTATACTGTCCCAGGCAGGTACATAACAAATTCGGACTTGGATCCTGCAGGTAATTTGAACCCTGCTGTTTCTGTATGCATTGTATTATTGAACTGTTGTTTGGTTGGTGGCATCCTGCATGTGAGAATCAGAGGTTGGAAGATACAATAATAGAGAAAATATTTCAAACAGGACTCACTTCGTGGACCTTCAAATCAAATCAAATCAAATGTTATTTGTCACATACACATGGTTAGCAGATGTTAATGCGAGTGTAGCGAAATGCTTGTGCTTCTAGTTCCGACAATGCAGTAATAACCAACAAGTAATCTAACTAACAATTCCAAAACTACTGTCTTATACACAGTGTAAGGGGATAAAGAATATGTACATAAGGATATATGAATGAGTGATGGTACAGAGCAGCATAGGCAAGATACAGTAGATGGTATCGAGTACAGTATATACATATGAGATGAGTATGTAAACCAAGTGGCATAGTTAAAGTGGCTAGTGATACATGTATTACATAAGGATGCAGTCGATGATATAGAGTACAGTATCAACGTATGCATATGAGATGGATAATGTAGGGTATGTAAACATTACATAAGGTAGCATTGTTTAAAGTGGCTAGTGATATATTTACATCATTTCCCATCAATTCCCATGATTAAAGTGGCTGGAGTAGAGTCAGTGTCATTGACAGTGTGTTGGCAGTAGCCACTCAATGTTAGTGGTGGCTGTTTAACAGTCTGATGGCCTTGAGATAGAAGCTGTTTTTCAGTCTCTCGGTCCCAGCTTTGATGCACCTGTAATGACCTCGCCTTCTGGATGACAGCGGGGTGAACAGGCAGTGGCTCGGGTGGTTGATGTCCTTGATGATCTTTATGGCCTTCCTGTAGCATCGGGTGGTGTAGGTGTCCTGGAGGACAACCTGTAACAAACAACCTGTAACAAGGGTGGGTCTTGACATTTTCTCTTGGCTAAATACATTTTTGCTTTTAAAGTTCAGACCCTTACAGAAATACATTTGCTGCTGAAATTTCCTGCAAGTTTGTGGCAAATGTTCTGCAAATGAAATTGTGTGCCACAAAATGTTGCCAACAGTTTGCAAATGTTTGCCACTAGTGGTGAATCTGCGGCAAACCTTTGGCAACAATAATAATAATTATTATGTATTGCCAATAGTGGAAAACAGTTCACCAGAGTTTAATTTCTAGCAGATAATTCTCTCAGGATTCAACTTGAATCTGTGTCAAACCTGTGGCAACAGGTTCCAAGACCAGTGACCATTGATGACCAATGTCACGTTTTATCAAGGTGGGTGGAATCAGGCGCAGAGAGCAGGTTTCAGTGATTCGAACAGTTTATTCTCCGGTGCACAAAAAAACACGGTCAACCCAACACACAGGGTGAATAATCCAACACAGGATCAAAATAGACCGGAGAATAAAACACAAGTGCTACACCAAATGACACGAATACAAAAACAATCCCGCACAAAACAAGGGCGGGACAACCTACTACATATAAGGACGTTAATTAAACTAAAATACACACAGGTGAAACTAATAAGACAAAACCAACAGACAAACGAAAAAGGGATCGGTAGTGGCTAGTAGGACGGTGACGACGACCGCCGAGCACCGCCCGAATAGGCAGGAGAGCCAACTTCGGTGGAAGTCGTGACAACCAATCAGGGGTATTAGAAACATCTGTTGGAAAATGTATACCAAGCTATCTAGCTAGCTACCTACTGTTATAATGTTCCAATATTAATGAAAAGGACAACGGAGATCAGTCTAGAAGTCTCCAGTTTACTGAAGTACAGTCTGAATAAACTTCACACATTACGTCACTCCAGTTCAGCTATGGATACATTTATAGTACATCACGTCCCTCTTCTTAAGATGTTTTTTTATTTTATTTTTTATGTGACATAAACATGAAATAATGTGCAATATGTCAAATGTGCAATACCGGTGTATCTTTCATCCAGCAAAACCAAACAAAGAATCAAAACTTCTGACCCTTATTTATTTTCATTCAATCAGCAGTTTTATTGTGAAACAAACAAGAAATAAAAATTTTAAAAAATAAAACTTGGGCATGCATAACTATTCACCCCCCCAAAGTCAATACTTTGTAGAGCCACCTTTTGCAGAAATTACAGCTGCACGTCTCTTGGGGTATTTCTCTATATGCTTGGCACATCTAGCCACTGGATTTTTTGCCTATTCTTCATGCATGTCTGGTAGTTGTCTCATTTGTCTGTCGTAGTAGCTTTTCTGTTTAAGCTGTCTGTTCTTCAGCTTGTCTTGGATTTGAACATTACCTTCATGAGTCAGTAGGGTGGTAGAAGCTGGCAATTTGGACTTCAGCCATCATCCCATTAGTAGTTGGGCTGGTGATAACCCTATGCCCTCTAGTGGTGTTTTGCTGTACTCCAGTAGAGCTAAATTCAGCAAAAAAAGAAACGACCTCTCACTGTCAACTGTGTTAATTTTCATCAAACTTAACATGTGTAAATATTTGTATGAACATAACAATATTCAATAACTGAGACATAAACTGAACAGGTTCCACAGACATATGACTAATATAAATGGAATAATGTGTCCCTGAACAAAGGGGAGGGATCAAAATCAAAAGAAACTGTCAGTATCTGGTGTGGCCACCAGCTGCATTAAATACTGCAGTGCATCTCCTCCTCATGGACTGCACCAGATTTGCGCGTTCTTGATGTGAGATGTTACCCTGGCCCTAGCCCTCACCCTCCGATCCAACAGGTCCCAGACATGCTCAATGGGATTGAGATCCGGGCTCTTCGCTGGCCATAGCAGAACACTGGCATTCCTGTCTTGCAGGAAATCACACAGAATGAGCAGTATGTCTGGTGGCATTGTCATGCTGGAGGGTCATGTCAGGATGAGCCTGCGGGAATGGTATCACACGAGGGAGTAGGATGTCTTCCCTGTAACGCACAGCATTGAGATTGACTGCAATGACAACAAGCTCCGTCCGATGATGCTGTGACACACTGCCCCAGACCATGACAGACCCTCCACCCCCAAATCTATCCCGCTCCAGAGTACAGGCCTCAGTGTAATGCTCATTTCTTCAACAATAAATGAAAATCCGACCACCACCCCTGGTGAGACAAAACCGCGACTCGTCAGTGAAGAGCACTTTTTTCCAGTCCTGTCTGGTCTGGCGATGGTGGGTTTGTGCTCATAGGCGACGTTGTTGCCGGTGATGTCTGGTGAGGACCTGCCATACAATAGACCTACAAGCCCTCAGTCCAGCCTCTCTCAGCCAATTGCGGACAGTCTGAGCACTGATGGAGGTATTGTGTGTTCTTGGTGTAACTCGGGCAGTTGTTGTTGCCATCTTGTACCTGCCCTGCAGGTGTGATATTTGGATGTACCGATCCTGTGCAGGTGTTGTTACACATGGTCTGCCACTGCGAGGATGACCAGCTTTCTATCCTGTCTCCCTGTAGCGCTGTCTTAGGCGTCTCACAGTACGGACATTGCAATTTATTGCCCTGGCCACATCTGCAGTCCTCATGCCTCCTTGCAGCATGCCTAAGGCACATTCACGCAGATGAGCAGGGACCCAGGGCATCTTTCTTTTGCTGTTTTTCAGAGTCAGTAGAAAGGCCTCTTTAGTGTCCTAAGTTTTCATAACTGTGACCTTAATTTCCCACCATCTGTAAGCTGTTAGTGTCTTAATGACCGTTCCACAGGTGCATGTTCATTAATTGTTTATGGTTCATTGATCAAGCATGGGAAACAGTGTTTTAAACCCTTTACAATGAAAGATTTTTACGAATTATCTTTGAAAGACAGGGTCCTGAAAAAGGGTAGTTTCTTTTTTTGCTGGGTTTATGTCATGGTCACTCTTGCTACTTTGTTCCTTCTTGAGCAGGTTCTTGACTGTTTGCACAGACCTCTCCTATTGTCCATTTGACTGAGCGTGTCCTGGATTGGAAGTTATAAAACATAAGAAGTAAGGATATTGACATAAATATGCATGTTTTTGAGAGTCATGATCATTTGGAACCTACTTACATTATGCATTAGCTAGCTAGCTAACATTATGTAGCTTGGTAGAGAGTTGACAAGCAAGCTCACTAGCTAGGTTTTGTGACATACATTAGCAAGCTAGCTAGTTATCTAGATATAATGTGATATAATAATTGGACATGTAATTTCTTATCTTCTAGTTATGAAAAGGCCCCACCACAATCATTGGCATGCATGCCAAGAGTGTGCAAAGATGTCATCAAGGCAAAGGGTGGCTATTTGAAGAATCTCTATAAAAAAAAGAAAAAAGAATGTGTTACTACTTGATTCCATATGTGATATTACATAGTGTTGATGTCTTCACTATTAATCTACAATGTAGAAAATAGTAAAAAGAAAGAAAAACCCTTGAATAAGTAGGTGTTCTAAAACTTTTGACCTGTAGTGTAAGTCTGACATTTGACTGTTTTATCGGACACTTTCACTCAGCTAACTAGCTACCACAGCTAGGTTTTACTTTTTCTAGCTAGTATCTAGCTAGTCCACCTGGGTTAATTTAAACAAGTTGGAGGCTAACGTTAGCTGCAGGTATATGCATCCAAGAGCTAGTAAAGTAAGCTAGCTAGTAGCTGCTGGTCTATTCATAATTTTTTTGTTCTCTCTCTCTCTCTCTCTCTCTCTCTCTCTCTCTCTCTCTCTCTCTCTCTCTCTCTCTCTCTCTCTCTCTCTCTCTCTCTCGTCTCTCTCGTCTCTCTCTCTCTTTGTGTGTGTGTGAGACTGCTTTCAAAAGACCCTCGCTTTCCTCTGTCAGTGGCCATCTGCTTGCAGGCCCACTCAGACCCAATGGCAGACAAGACAGAGCACTTCCATGATGTGATCTGGGTCTAGATGAGTGTGAGTGTGTGTGTGTGTGAGAGAGCGAGCGAGCGAGAGAGATCTGGAAGCATAAATTATGAAGCTTTCATTATGCTAGATGGCTGCACTAATGCCTCGCTGTTTCCAAGAAGTTGGCCTTAGACTTACATTTGAAAAGCATCACAGGGCTGTACGCTGACATTTTTTTACAAGGAGTACATGTGCTCCTAAGTTGAAAAATGTAGGAGCACGCAAAGAAATTCAGGAGTATTCAGGAGTATTTGAGGAAGAGTGTTTTTAACATAAGAAATTAGAAATTAGTAACAGTTGTTGAATAAAACCTTTAATTCATAAACTGTTAGTTCTCTCTTATTGTTAGTTCTCTCTTACTCTTCCTCAAATACTTTGTGTGACTCGCACGCACGTGTCTGTCTGTGAGAGATGAGATTCTCCAATGTGTCTCTTTGCTAGCGTTTAAGCAAGCTCAAACTAACAAACTAAAAACAAACTAGCGTGTGAACAAAACTATATAAATAGCCAAGCACAAGGACAGTCAAACTTTTGTAGACTTCCGGTTAAAATAGACCAATTTCTATGCCTGTGTGCTTCTAAAAAGGAATCTTTCAGCACTTCACTCAGTGAGCACAGCCCCCCAGACACTGTTGTTACTCGAGATGGGCTATGTGGGATTCATAGATATGTGTGTGATTACCTCTATGAAACAAAATTAGATGGGCTATGTGGGATGTGTGTGATTACCTCTATGAAACAAAACAGCAGAATAACTAAATACTTTGTAAATAATTACGGCATATTTTTTTTTGCTATAAATCACAGCTCACACATTCTCGTACTAAACGTTATCAGTTCTATTTTTAGGTGCATATGCAAGAGCCCTGCATCACAAAGAACTGTTAGCTGTAAGCGCTCAGTAAATGCATGGTAGATAAGGATGGGGTTTATTTTAGAATACAAAAAGTTGCAGATCACTGTAACGATCTCTTCACACATCTCAATATGGCTTCCAGTTACTTCCTTATTCTGCCAGGATGTAGTTTGACTATATGAAGCAGTAACTGATTACTTTTTTCTATGCTTCATCATATACCAACATATACCTATTTGACACGTGAGACAGACACCAGACTGTCGTGGCATCAATTGCAAGTTCCCTTATTGGCTGCAGATTATGTGTAACATGCTGACCACACCGCTCGTGTTGCATGCGTGTGCGTTGAAAAAAAATAGGGAAATTAGATGATGGCATTTTGTAAACCTTGAATGAAATGAACAGCATTCCACAATCTGTCACGCATAACTGCACACTCCAAGACTTTAGGTAGGTTTCCATCCAATTTGTGATAGATTTGCATGAAAAAAATTCCACCGGTGATATTCCAAGCAAACTGACTTGTTGCGGCTAAAAGCGTGTTCGAGATGACGTGGTGCACATAAAACTGCCTTTTGGTGTTAACACTACCCATCCCGGGTCCGGGAGCGTAATCATCAACTGACACTAATTAGCATAACGCAACGGACATAAATATTACTAGAAAATATTCCTATTCATGAAATCACAAGTGAAATATATTGATACACAGCTTAGCCTTTTGTTAATCACCCTGTCATCTCAGATGTTGAAAATATGCTTTACAGCCAAAGCAAGACAATCATTTGTGTAAATTTATCGATAGCATAGCATAGCATTATGACTAGCTAGCAGCAGGCAACCTGGTCACGAAAATTAGAAAAGCAATCAAATTAAATTGTTTACCTTTGATGAGCTTCGGATGTTTTCACTCACGAGACTCCCAGTTAGATAGCAAATGTTCCTTTTTTCCAAAAATACTATTTTTGTAGGCGCAATAGCTCCGTTTGTTCTTCACGTTTGGCTGAGAAATCGACTGGAAATTGTGGTCACTACAATGCTGAAAAATATTCCAAATTAGCTCCATAATATCGACAGAAACATGGCAAACGTTGTTTATAATCAAACCTCAAGGTGTTTTTCAAATATCTATTCGATAATATATCAACCGGGACTGGTGGCTTCTTAGTAGGATAGAGAGAAACAATGGCCGCATTTGTCGTTTACGCACAAAACACTGAGAGACTTCAGCTGACCACTGACGCAATGTTGAAGTTCAGGCTCATTTTTCAAAATAAAAGCCTGAAACTATGAATTGTGACACTAGACACATTAGGGAAGCCATAGAAAAGGGAATCTGGTTGATATCTCATTCACTGCTCAATAGGGATGCATAGGAACGCAGAGCTTTCTAAATAAGAGTCCCTTCCTGATTGGATTTTTCTCAGGCTTTCGCCTGCAATATCAGTTCTGTTATACTCACAGACAATATTTTTACAGTTTTGGAAACTTTAGAGTGTTTTCTATCATACGCTGTCAATTATATGCATATTCTAGCATCTTGTCCTGACAAAATAGCCGTTTACTTTGGGGACGTTATTTTTCCAAAAATGAAAATAGTGCCCCCTAGATTCAAGAGGTTAAATTCCCATGTGCTGAATAAAAAAAAGACAAGTCAAATGGGTTTCCATCGCATTTTCAACTATACTGATCGTTTTGTTAAACTTTTGCGGTATATAGCATGTGCCCAAACTGGCCTTGGCACATGCACTCTAGCCAACAGCTCGTACATACAGGTGATGTCGGACGTTTACATACACCTTAGCCAAATACATTTAAACTCAGTTTTCACAATTCCTGACATTTAATCCTAGTAAAAATGCCCTGTCTTAGGTCAGTTAGGGATCACCACTTTATTTTAATAAGGTGAGATGTCAGAATAGTACAGAGATTTATTTATTTCAGCTTGTATTTCTTTCATCACATTCCCAGTGGGTCAGAAGTTTACATACACTCAGTTAGTATTTGGTAGCATTGCCTTGAAATTGTTTAACCTGGGTCAAACGTTTTGGGTAGCCTTTGTTGGGGTTCGTTCCTTGTTCCTTGTCAATCATTGGCTCATTGGTGAAATTAGCTTTTAGACCATATATTTAAGTAAATCAATCAAAAACCTTTATTAATGCAATTGCAGACAGAAGTTGACAACAGGAACATAGTATAGCATGTTTCCAAGTAAGTTCTGCATAATAGTAAATGGTCCAAGTTATTTTATTATGCTTGCAGTCACTGCCTACATCATTACCTTCTACTAATGAGACCAAGCTCATGTATACACAGCTATATAAACATTAGTTTCTGTAACAGCTGTCCTCTTTGTCTGAGGAGGAGTAGGAAGGATTGGACCAATATGCAGCGTGGTAAGTGTCCATGTTCATATTTATTAAACTCAGAACACTAAGGCCAAAATAACAAAAATAGACCGACACGAAACAGTTTTGTCTGGTGCAGACATAGAGACAGAAAACAACTACCCACAGCCATAGTGGGAAAACAGGCTGCCTAAGTATGGTTCTCAATCAGAGACGATTGCCAACTGCCTCTGATTGGGAACCATACCAGGCCAAACACATAGAAATACAAAACCTAGACTACAAAACATAGAATGCCAACCCCAACTCACTCCCTGACCAAACTAAAACAGAAACATAAAAACGGAACTAAGGTCAGGACGTGACATTACCCTCCCCAAAGGTGCGAACTCCGGCTGCAAAACCTAAACCCATAGGGGAGGATCTGGGTGAGCATCTGTTCGCGGTGGAGGCTCTGATGCGGGACTTGGACCCCACTCCACCTTTGTCTGGGTCCACTTAGGTGGCACCTTTGGAGCGGCGACCCTCGCCACCGCCCCAGGACTGGGGACCCTTTCAGCGGGCCCCGAATAGATGGGAGACTCTGGCAGCGCCGGAGTGAAGGGCGACTCTGGCAGCGCCGGAGTGAAGGGCGACTCTGGCAGCGCCGGAGTGAAGGGCGAATCTGGCAGCTCCTGACTGACGGGCGGCTCTGGCAGCTCCTGACTGACGGGCGGCTCTGGCAGCTCCTGACTGACGGGCGGCTCTGGCAGCTCCTGACTGACGGGCGCCTCTGGCAGCTCCTGACTGACAGGCGGCTCTGGCAGCTCCGGACAGGAGGGAGCACTTGGAAGCGCTGGACAGGAGGAAGACTCTGGAAGTGCTGGATAGGCGGGAGCACCTGGAGGGAGGAGACGGAGAGACAGCCTGGTGCTTGGGGCTGCCACAGGAGGCCTGGTGTGTGGAGGAGGCAAAAGATGGACCGACCGTGGAGGCGCACTGGAGGTCTCGAGCACCGAGCCTGCACAACCCGTCCTGGCTGGATACTCCCTGTAGCCCGGCAAGTGCGGCGGGGTGGAACAGATCGCACTGGGCTGTGCTGGCAAACCGGGGACACCGTGCGTAGGGCTGGTGCCATATAACCCGGGCCAAGGAGACACACTGGAGACCAGATGCACTGAGCCGGCCTCATTACTCCTGGCTCGATGCCCACTCTAGCCCAGCCGATACGAGGAGCTGCGATGTAGCGCAGCGGGCTATGCCTGCGCACTGAGGACACCGTGCACCTCACAGCATAACATGGTGCCTGCCCGGACAACCTCTCTCCACGGTAAGCACGGGAGTTGGCTCAGGTTTCCTACCTGACTTAGCCACACTCCCCGTGTGCCACCCCCCCAAGACATTTTTGGGGCTGCCTCTCGGGCTTCCTTGCCAGCAGTGTTCCCTCAAAGCGCTGGCTCCCTTTACCTGCTGCCTCCGCTCTCCTGGCTGCCTCCACCTGTTCCCATGAGAGACGATCCCTTCCAGCCAGGATCTCCTCCCATGTGTAGGAACCCTTCCCATCCACAATGTCCTCCCATGTCCATGAGTCCATTCCCCACTGCTCCTGGTTACCACGCTGCTTGTTCCTTTTTTGGTGGGTAGTTCTTGATTGTGGGTGTAGGAACCCAGCTGCTTGGTCAATCCCCCAACCCAGTTTACTGGGTTTATGTCAGAACCCAACACACTGGGTTGTTTTAACCCAGCAATATAGTCTAATTTAGCCAGCAGTTGGGTCAAGCACTCAACCCAAGGTGCTGGTTTAGAAGCATAACCCAAACCCGCAGGGCTGAATTAACCCAATGCTGTGTTTGTTCAATATTGACCAAGAGATGGGTCGTCAAAATTACACAAATTGGGTTATATTTAACACAGCAGTAACAATAATTCATTTTGGAAAAGTCATATGAATTTCCATTTAACTCAATTTCAACCTTTTAAGATGCTAAACAGTGCATGTCAGAGCAAAAACCAAGCCATGAGGTTGAAGAAATTGTTTGTAGAGCTCCGAGACAGGATTGTGTGGAAACACTGATCCGGGGAAGTGTACCAGAAAATGTCTGCAGCATTGAAAATCCTCAAAACAAAGTGGCCTCCATCATTCTTAAATGGAAGAAGTTTGGAACCACCAAGACTCTTCCTAGAGCTTGCAGGGAGGTGACCAAGAACGCGATTGTCACTCTGACAGTGTTCCAGAGTTCCTCTGTGGAGATGGGAGAACCTTCCAGAAGGACAACCATCTCTACAGCACTCCACCAATTAGACCTTTATGGTAGAATGAACAGACTGTCACGTTCTGACCCTAGTTATTGTGTTAATTGTTTGTTTTAGTTGGTCAGGACGTGAGTTGGGTGGACATTCTATGTTTTGTGTGTCTAGGTTGTTTTTCTGTGTTCGGCCGGGTATGGTTCTCAATCAGAGGCAGGTGTCGTTAGTTGTCTCTGATTGAGAATCATACGTAGGTAGCCTGGGTTTCACTGTTTGTTTGTGGGTGATTGTTTCCGTGTCTGTGTTTTACACCACACGGTATTGTTTTCGGTTTCAGTTCTTCACGTTACGTTTATTGTTTTTGTATGGAGTGTTCAGTTTATGTGTTTAAATAGGGGAGTGGGGAGTGTCGCCGTCCCAAGGTGCAGCAGGAGAAACAGCAGCAACAGGAGCAACAGCAGCAGCAGCAAAAGCAGCAGCAGGAGAAGCAACAGAAGCAGCAGAGGAAGCAGCAGCAGCAGCAAAAACAGCAGCAGGAGAAGCAACATTAGCAGAAGAAGCAGCAGCAGCAGCATTATCTGGACTATACAACTTGGGAAGAGATAGACAGGTGGGCGGTCGACCCAGGGAGAGTGCCGGAGCACGCCTGGGATTCGCTGAAGCAGTGTGAGGAGGGTTACAGGAGAATGAGGTTGGCAAAACGAGCACGGCGGCACGGTAGGAAGCCCGAGAGACAGCCCCAAAAATGTATTGGGGGGGAAACAGGGAGAGTGTGGCAGAGTCAGGGGTCAGACCTGAGCCAACTCCCCCTGTTTACCATAAGGAGGCATGGATGGAATCAGAGCAGTCGGCTAAGCTGAGGGCTGAGTCTGAGAGGGTCGAGGAGTTATTGGACAGATTGGAGGAGAGTGAACGGATGGGAGATGAGGAGACATTCGAGGAGGTGTTAATAGAATTGGAGGAGAATGAAGAGAGAGAGCTGTTGATTTGGCGTAGTATGCAAGGCATTCGCCCTGAGGTGCGTGTCCCCAGCCCAGTACCACCAGTGCCGGCACCCCGCACCAGGCTGTCTCTCCGTCCCATCAATACAGGTGCTCCCGCCTGTCCGGCGCTACCAGAGTTTCCGCCCCTCAGTCCAGAGGCGCCAGAGCCCCTCAGTCCAGAGGCGCCAGAGCCCCTATGTCCAGAGGCGCCAGAGCTCCTCAGTCCAGAGGCGCCAGAGCCCCTCAGTCCAGAGGCGCCAGAGCCCATCAGTCCAGCGCTGCCAGAGCCTTCCTCCTCTCCAGCGCTGCCGGAGTCTCCCGCCTGTCCGGCGCTGCCAGAGCTTACGCCCCGGAGTCTCCAGTCTGCCCAGCGCCGCCTGAGCTGCCCGTCTGCCCAGCGCCATCTGAGCCGCCCGTCTGCCCAAAGCCATCTGAGCCGCCCATCTGCCCAGCGCCATCTGAGCCGCCCATCGGCCCAGCGCCATCTGAGCCGCCCGTCTGCCCAGCGCCATCTGAGCCGCCCGTCAGTCGTCAGTCAAGAGCTGCCAGAGCCGCCCGCCAATCAGGAGCTGCCGGAACCGCCCGTCAGTCAGGAGCTGCCAGAGCCGCCTGCCAGTCAGGAGCTGCCGGAGCCGCCCGCCAGTCAGGAGCTGTCGGAGCCATCAGTCAGCCAGGAGCTGCCAGCGCCGTCAGCCAGCCAGGAGCTGCCAGAGCCGTCAGCCAGCCAGGAGCTGCCAGAGCCGTCAGCCAGCCAGGAGCTGCCAGAGCCGTCAGCCAGCCAGGAGCTGCCAGAGCCATCAACCAGCCTGAGCTGCCTCTCAGTCCTGAGCTACCCCTCAGTCCTGAGTTACCCCTCAGTCCTGAGCTACCTATCAGTCCTGAGCTACCCCTCAGTCCTGAGTTACCTCTCAGTCCTGAGCTACCCCTCAGTCCTGAGTTACCCCTCAGTCCTGAGCTACCTATCAGTCCTGAGCTACCCCTCAGGCCTGAGTTACCTCTCAGTCCTGAGCTACCCCTCAGTCCTGAGCTACCTGTCAGTCCTGAGCTACCCCTCAGTCCTGAGCTACCCCTTAAGTCCAGAGGTGTCCCTCAGTCCGGTGGGCCTGTTGTTTAGGGTTCCCAGGTCAGGGTATTTCTTTCAGATTTCTGTTGTTTTCAATTTGGCACCCTGCCCTTTATTGGCTGTTGTCATATCAACCAGCTAACGGGATTGCAGCCCAAAGAGGTTTAACAAACTATAGTTTTGGCAAATTGGTTAGGACATATACTTTGTGCATGACACAAGTCCTTTTTCCAACAATTGTTTAAAGACATATTATTTCACCTATAATTTACTGTATCACAATTCCAGTGGGTCAGAAGCTTACATACACTAACTAAGTTGACTGTGCCTTTAAACAGCTTGGAGAATTCCAGAAAATTATGTCAAGGCTTTACAAGCTTCTGATAGGCTAATAATTTGAGTCAATTGGAGGTGTACCCGTAGATGTTATTTCAAGGTCTACCTTCAAACTCAGTGGCTCTTTGCTTGACATCATGGGAAAATCAAAAGAAATCAGCCAAGACCCCAGAATTTTTTTTTTAGAGCTCCACAAGTCTGGTTCATCCTTGGGAGCAATTTCCAAACGCCTGAAGGTACCACGTTCATCTGTACAAACAATAGCATGCAAGTATAAACACTATGGGGCCACACAGCCGTCATACTGCTCAGGAAGGAGACACGTTCTGTATCCGAGAGATGAATGTGCTTTGGTGCGAAACGTGGAAATCAATCACAGAACAACAGCAAAAGACCTTGTGAAGATGCTGGAGGAAACAGGTACAAAAGTATCTATATCCACAGTAAAATGAGTCCTATAACATAGCCTGAAAGGCCACTCAGCAAGGAAGAAGCCACTGCTCCAAAACCACCCCAAAAAAGCCAGGCGGGTTGCAACTGCACATTGGAGACAAAGATCGTACTTGTTGGAGAAATGTCCTCTGGTCTGATGTAACAAAAATAGAACTGTTTGGCCATAATGACCATCGTTATGATTGGAGGAAAAAGGGGGAGGATTGCATACCGAAGAACACTATCCCAACCATAAAGCATGGGGGTGGCAGCATCATGTTGTGGGGGTGCTTTGCTGTAGGAGGGACTGGTGCACTTCACAAAATAGATGGAATCATGAGGTAAGAAAATTATGTGGATATATTGTAGGAACATCTCAACATATCAGTCAGGAAGTCAAAGCTTGGTCGCAAATGGGTCTTCCAAATGGACAATGACCCCAAGCATACTTCCAAAGTTGTGTCAAATGGCTTAAGGACAACAAAGTAAAGGTGTTGGAGTGGCCATCACAAAGCCCTGACCTCAATCCTATTGAAAATATGTCAGCAGAACTGAAAAAGCGTTTGCGAGCAAGGAGGCCTACAAATCTGACTCAGTAACACCAGCTCTGTCAGGAGGAATGGGCCAAAATTCACCCAACTTATTGTGGGAAGCTTGTGGAAGGCTTCCCGAAATGTTTGACCTAAGTTAAAATATTTAAAGCTAATGCTACCAAATACTAATTGAGTGTATGTAAACTTCTGATCCACTGGGAATGTGATGAAAGAAATTAAAGCTGAAATAAATCACTCTACTATTATTCTGACATTTCACATTCTTAAAAAAAAACTGGTGATCCTAACTGACTTAAAACAGGGAGTTTTTACTTGGATTAAATGTCAGGAATTGTGAAACTGAGTTTAAATATATTTGACTAAGGTGCATGTCAACTTCTGACTTCAACTGTATGTTTGTGTATTGTACTTCAAACAATGTGTTGCAGGTTGCTTTGGATTCAAACTTTCTCAAAACAGCCCAATTCATACTCTTCGTGGAATAACAGACTTTACAGTGCTCCCTTTACTGTGCTTTATTAAACCCCCTAGTTCTTGACAATGACAATCTTACCCATAACATGATGCAGCAGTGACAAAGGCTAGTGACAAAAAAAACTACATTTAATTATTTTTAAATGTAGGCCAACACAGCACAACATAGTATGGAAAAAGTCTAGGGGTGAGAATACTTTCTTAAGGCACTGTATGGTGAGATGCCGTAGGAAGCTTTGAATAGGTCAGTAGCCAACAGAGTAATATGAGAAGAATGCAATTGCTGAATTTATGTAGATATTCTAAACAAACTGTTTTGATACATTTCTAATTTAGTAACGGGACAATGTATAGTAAACCACCATTTTCATAATACCATAGAAGCAGTGTTCTGCTAATATAGCAATGTGCACCTTCCATCTTTCATTATAATTCCCAGCTGATAGGCAAGGTATCTGTCTCTGCTTTTTGTCTGGTGGTAATGGGGCTACATTGGCAAACATGTCAGAATGGTCACACCTTCCTGTGTGGTGTTCCCTGATCCTGGTGCAGACTATAAAGGGTTTCTCCATATTGACTGATACCATTCAATAAACAAAGATAATACGAGTAAAAGTTGTCTAGTCAATTTGAAAGCCAAATGCCAGGTCTCTCTCCATTCAAAGACATTAGTATCAAGCTGTCTGTCAGTCTGGACAGTCTCCATCTTGCAAGTCTCCATACAGGTTTCTGTGAACACATACACACAGTGACTGTTCTAATACCAATGACAGTTAGGACAGGTAATATCTGACACACAGGCAGGTAC
The DNA here is from genome assembly GCF_018296145.1 of Oncorhynchus tshawytscha. NCBI lineage: Eukaryota > Metazoa > Chordata > Actinopteri > Salmoniformes > Salmonidae > Oncorhynchus > Oncorhynchus tshawytscha. The sequence goes on along the minus strand of NC_056454.1, from coordinate 1,975,885 downwards.
TATGTTGAAGTTTAAACAGATCAGACATTTGTGCTGTCCTGCATTATTAGTAATCACCTAATTGTGGATATCATCTCTCTGCATATCATGCATCTGTAAACATATGATAATACACACATTTACCCTGTTCTATTACCAATGGCAGTTAGGGATAGATGATATCTGACACACAAACATATATTTGTTGAAGTTTGAACAGGTCAGACTAAACCTACCTAATTTTGTTCTCCCCGTCAACGACCATTGGTGAGTAGGCAAGAGGTGAGGCTGGAGGTAAGGTCTTTGCCAGAGCCTCATTGATGGGCATAGCAGCGTACATCAGCTTCTGGCCCTTCATCAAAGATACTGGTTGGTCACACACAAACACACACACACACAAACAGGGCACTGATTACATTATCAATGGTGGTTATGATTAACCAGGTGGAAGACACCTGACCGCTGCGTTCACCTTTCTATTTCACTTCAGATACAGTGGAGGCTGCTGAGGGGAGGACGGCTCATAATAATGGCTAGAACAGAGCGAATGGAATGGCATCAAAGACATAGAAACCGTGTGTTTGTATTTTCTACCATTCCACTTATTCTGCTCCAGCCATTACCACAAGCCCATCCTCCACATCAACCTCCTGTGTTCAGATATCATAAAATGTGAAGTGAAATAGAACGTTAAACACAGCCATCAAGCTGGTTTCACTAGGCTAGGTTATGTCCTGGAACATTATGCAGTATGTATAAAAAAGTAATGTCAGTTTACTTAAATTATTTTTCACAATTGCGTCATCGAATGTATCAAAATCATGAAGTGGGTTACCTTGTGTATTTGTGGAAAGTATGAGCCTGTGAAAGCTTTTGCAGCTGACAGATGATGATGGCTGGCCGGATACTTGCCAACATGTGGCTGACTGTTTGTTGAAGGAATTCTAAATTCCTCTGTTTTATTTCCCAATCAGAATTAAATACTCTGTCAATGCATTTAAGGGTTTGTAAGACCCTATATATTTTACAAGAATAGACAGAGCCCCGGTCTTAGAAGTCAGGTAATACCGTTTAATTCAAGAGAGTACTGGGTACATACACATTTTTCCACAGGTTATAAACTGAAAATGATGTCAGCGTTTTCTAAATGTTCTATCTCTTCATGACACTGGTAGAGAGGCCCTATAGTTCTCGAGCCTTCCCTCCTCGCCTGAAGCCAAGGTCACTCAGTGTAGATAGCATTCTAGACAGTCTGGAGATAGTCCGTCCCTGCCATCTGGAGACAGTTCATTCATTTGTACCAAGGCACTGTTCTAAACGCCTGACTATATTATATACAATTGGGAATGGGAGCAAGAGAGAAAATTCATACATGTACAGTACATAATAGCATTTGGACTAGTCAGTCCTGATTAAAATGTATACATAATTAGTCATCATTGATAAAAATTCCCTTAACACCGTTCCATTCACAGGAATGCTGACAGCGAGGTCATGTCTGCATGATGCTGATGAGGGCCCCATTGCTGGTCTTCCCTATGCTGCATGTTCGGCTGCAAACTGCAGCAGGCAATCTTATGAGGTGGTGATGACTGGGAAGGCCTGTGACAGGGTGATATAATAGACAGCCAAGTGGTGAATTGCATTTTGTTGTAAAAAAAGGATATAGCTTTTTGTTAATGCACTTCACAACCAAAATGACTCTATTAGTTGTAGCTTCTTGACTGGGAAATGAGCTTACTAGTTTATCGAGTATTTTTAAATACAACTTTTCACATATAAATAACATAACACTGAAGAAAAATATAAATGCAACCATTTTACTGAGTTACAGTTCATGTAAGGAAATCAGTCATTAGGACTCAATCTATGGATTTCACATGACTTGAAATACAAATATGCATCTGTTGGTCACAAATACCTTAAAGTGGGGGAGTGGGTCAGAAAACCAGTCAGTATCTTGTGTCACCGCCATTAGTCTCATGCAGCACGACATCTCCTTCGCACACAGTTGATCAGGCTGTTGATTGTGGCTTGTGGAATGTTGTCCCACTCCTCTTCAATGGCTGTGCTAAGTTGCTGGATAATGGCGAGAACTGGAACACGGTGCCATACACGTTGATCCAGAGCATCCCAAACATGATCAATGGGTGACTGATGAGTATGCAGGCCATGGGAGAATTGGGACTTTTACAGCTTCCAGGAATTGTGTACATATCCTTACGACATGGGGCCATACAGTATTATGTTGAAACATGAGATGGCGGCGGATGAATGATGGCAGCGGATGAGTTTTCAGAACGTGAAAAGCTCAATTGATTGTGACAGTCTTACATTGTAAAATATGACTACATTCCCTGTTACGGATACAGGTATTCTGTGTGTGTGTGTGTGTGTATGTATCCTGTGTTCTTTTCTCTCCTTCTCCGCTTACAGGTGAAAATTATCACTCCCCAATCAGTCACCAATCAATCATCAATCAGAAGACACACCTCCTCCTGTTTCCTACCCAATCACAGTTCCTTTCCCTTGGTTTAAACACCCTGTCAGTTGTTTGCTCTAGAGCTAAATCTCTCTGTAAATGCCATATGTCTGTAGATAGCGCTGTTTCACCCTCTCCTACTATGTCTCTATCGCTCTTTATGCATTGAGCTATCGTTTGTTTGAGCACCTCCATATCAATTTGTCCTCACCTGTGAGTATTGTTTTTGGTTATGGTGTTTGTTTGCTGGTGGGAAAAGAGGGGAACCAAGACAAGTCGCCCATGGGCATACACTACCCTTAGGTAAACTTTGTTAAAAACACTAGTTAGAACTGGGCGGACCACCCACTGTATTTTTGTTAGGTAGTTAGCTGTTGTTGAAATAGGCTAGTCTAGCTTAGGGGTGTTTTGGATGCTTATTGTTTCTTTCCTTGGGTCCAGCTCAGCCCCTTTTCCTGCCCCCCCTCTCCATTACCGTGTGTTTACTAATAAACCCTGAGTTTGACGGTAGATTTCAGTTGTCGTGGTTATTTCGTTCTCACTTTTACTTTGTCACTATTATAAATTGCATGAGTTATGTTACGGGTCTCGTTACCATCCCCCCCTAGACTGTCGGGCCAAAAGGGATTCGTAACATTCCCATTGAAAGCAAAGTTTAAAAAAAAATGTTTTAAGTCATTGACTTTTAAAGGTTGTATAACTCAGCCATAGATACTAAACAAAGAGCTACTTCTTCCTTGCACATTTTACAGCTGGTTTCTAGTGTAAAGCGTTGCAGAGTTACGCGTTTTATATGTTTATATAGTATAATCCGGGTTTTGTTCCTGTACCATCGTTGGGCCGCGGGTGTGAAATATTCAGCAAGATACTGGCAATACACATCTGGCTAAAAGACTAATAGCTCTGCTCTGCTAGTAGCTCTGCTGGAATCACTTTTATGGGTAACTTTGACACCTTCTGGAAACAGAGACTCGAAGCGGTGCAATTGGATACCACGGAATTACCAATGTAAGTCACTCATTTGTCCATGCATTTTTTTTACATTTTACCCCTTATTCTCCCCAATTTCGTGGTATCCAATTGTTAATAGCTACTATATTGTCTCATCGCTACAACTCCAGTACGGGCTCGGGAGAGACGACGGTTGAAAGTCATGCATCCTCCAATACACAACCCAACCAAGACGCACTGCTTAACACAGCGCGCATCCAACCCGGAAGCCAGCCGCACCAATGTGTCGGAGGAAACACTGTGCACCTGGCAACCTTGGTTAGCGTGCACTGCGCCCGGCCCGCCACAGGAGTCGCTGGTGCACGATAAGACAAGGACATCCCTACCAGCCAAACCCTCCCTAACCCAGACGATGCCAGGCCAATTGTGCGTCGCCCCATTCGCGCTCCGGGCGCGAACCCAGAGTCTCTGGTGGCACAGCTGGCGCTGCAGCACAGCGCCCTTAAGCACTGCGCCACCCGGGAGGCCTGCTGTCCATGCATTTCAACAAGGATACATTAAGACAATGACTTCTCAATGACCTGAGACCAGCTCAGTTAATCCTTACCATTGTGACAATAAATTGTCATAATGCTGCATCAAATGTACATGATCCCAGGGGCGTTGGCAGACACAATGTAACACAATGTATGTCCCCTCTAACTGCCCTGAATACCTCTGTCGATCCTACAGCTATTGTATGCAGGAATCATGAGCCTATGAACCAGAGTTACAATGTTAGCACTGAGGCAGTGTTAATTAATAGGAAGTCTACTGTGTGCAGCTTACCGTGCACTCTCAGCTCCAATATAAATAACATGAGCAAGTCTACGTATGTTAAGCTTCCCAGTAAAGCATTAAACAATCAAGCAACCCAGAAAAGTGCTTAAAAAATAGCCTGTATTAACATATGTAGCTTAAGAAACTATGTTCATGAAGTCAGTAACTTTATTGCAACAGATGACATTCATATTCTGATCACTGATACAGTGGTAGCAGTACATGGCCACATGTACATGGCTACATGTACATGGCTACCACTGTATCAAAGGTATTATCTTTTGTTCTGAATATAGACCACACACCATTCCTGTAAAGCTTAGAGGATCTCATGTTAAATACTGTTGAAGTAATATGGCTACAGGTTTATCTGCCTCACCTAAAGCCCATTCTTGTGTGAAGCTGATCAATACATTAACGTATATTGATCACATATTTACTAATGCCGCATAGATTTGGGTTAAAGCAGTATCCAAATCAATAGGATATAGTGATGATAATATAGTAGCCATAGCCAGGAAAACCAAAGTTTCAAAACTGGACCTAATATAGTGTATAAGAGGTCATACCTGAAGTTTTGTAGTGATTCATATGTTGTTGATTTAAAGAATATTTGTTGGTCCGTGGTGTGTAACGAGGAGCAGCCAGACGCTGCACTTGACACATTTATGAAACTACTTATTCCAGTTACTAATAAACACACATTAAGAAAATGACTATAAACTGTTAAATCCCATTGGATTGATGAGGAATTGAAACATTGTATGGTTGAGAGGGATGAGGCAAAAGTATGACAAATTGTCACGCCCTGATCTGTTTCACCTGTCTTTGTGCTTGTCTCCACCCACTTCCAGGTGTCACCCGTTTTCCCCATTAAACCCTGGGTATTTATTTCGGTGTTCCCTGTTTGTCTTGTTGCTAGTTGGTTTTGTCTTGTCAACCAGTGTGTTTTTCCGTGCGCCTGCTTTTTCCTTTTCTCTGTTTTTGCTAGTCCTCCCGGTTTTGACCCTTGCCTGCCTTGACTCTGAACCCGCTTGCCCAACCATACTACCTGACCTCGAGCCTGTCTGCCGCTCTGTACCTCCTGGACTTTGACCTTGTTTATGATATTTTGCCTGTCCACAACCATTCTCGTTCCTGTCCCTTGGATTATAATACATATCAGAGACGCAAACCATCTGCCTCTGGGTCTCGCCCTGTGCCCTTATACAAATGAGTCAATTAATTTAATTAAAAATAAACTACACTATGAAACCAAAATAAATGATGTAAAGAATGATAGTAAAAAGCTTTGGAGAACCTTTAAATGACATTTTGGGGAAAAAAGGCAAACTCGGCTCCATCATTCATTGAATCAGATTGCTCATTCATCACAAAGCCCACTGATATTGCCAACAACTTGAATTAATCTTTCATTGGCAAGATAAGCAAACTTACGCATGATATGCCAGCAACAAATATGCCAGCTGACACTACACATCCAAGTATATCTAACCAAATTAGGAAAGACAAGCACTGTACTTTTGAATTCTGTAAAATGAGTGTGGAAGAGGTGAGAATCATTGTTGTCTCTCAACAAGGGCAGTTCACCGGGGTCTGACAATCTATTTGCCATATCTTCAATTTAAGCCTACTAGAGAGTGTGTACCCTCAGGCCTGGAGGGAAGCAAAAGTCATTCCTCTACCCAAGAATTGTAAAGCCCCCTTTCTCAACAGTTTTTACCCCCAAGCCATAAGACTCCTGAACAGGTAATCAAATGGCTACCTGGACTATTTGCATTGTGTGCCACCACTTCCACCCCCGCCAACCCCTCTTTTACGCAGCTGCTACTCTCTGTTTAACATCTATGCATAGTCACTTTAACTATACATTCATGTACATACTACCTCGATTGAGCCGACCAACCAGTGCTCCCGCACATTGGCTAACCGGGCTATCTGCATTGTGTCCCACCCACCACCTGCCAACCCATCTTTTACGCTATTGCTACTCTCTGTTCATCATATATGCATAGTCACTTTAACATTGTCTACATGTACACACTACCTCAATTAGCCGGACTAATCGGTGTCTGTATGTAGCCTCTCTACTTTTATAGCCTCGCTACTGTATATAGCCTGTCTTTTTACTGTTTTATTTCTTGACTTACCTATTGTTCACCTAGTACCTTTTTTGCACTATTGGTTAGAGCCTGTAAGTAAGCATTTCACTGTACCTGTTGTATTCGGCACATGTGACAAATAAACTTTGATTTGCTTTGAAATAGCCAACCAATCAGCCTGTTACCAACCCTTAGTGAACTTCTGGAAAAAATAGTTTGACCAGATAAAATGCTATTTTGCAGTAAACAAATTGACAACAGAAGTTCAGCATGCTTATAGGGAAGGACACTCAACAAGCACAGCACTTACACAAATGACTGATTGGCTGAGAGAAATTGATGAGAAAAAGATTGGGGGGACTGTTCTGTTAGACTTCAGTTCCGTTTTTGACATTATCGATCATAGTCTGCTGCTGGTTAAATCTTATGTGTTAAGGCTTTACACCCCCTGCTATATTGTGGATAAAAAGTTACTAACAGAGCACAGAGGGTGTTCTCCAACATAATCCAGGTATTTGGTATTTTATTAGGATCCCCATTAGCTGTTGCAAAAGCAGCAGCTATTCTTCCTGGGGTCCACACAAAACATAATACAGAGCATCAATAGACAAGAACAGCTCAAGGACAGAACTACATACATTTTAAAAGGCACACGTATTCTACATATCAATGCATACATACAAACTATCTAGGTCAAAAAGGGGAGAGGCGTCTGGAATTCCCCGGGGTAGCTGTTTAGGCCCCTTACTGTTTTCTTTACTAGCGACATGCTTTGAGTAAAGCCAGTGTGACTATCTATGAAATGTACTGAAATGACTGCAACACTTAAAGAGCTGCAGTTAGTTTCAGAATGGTTGGCAAAGAATAAGTTAGTCCTAAATATTTCTAAAACTAAAAGCATTGTATTTGGGGCAAATCATTCACTAAACCCTAAACCTCAACTACATCCCATAATGAATAAGGTGTAAATTGAACATGTTGAGTTGACTAAACTGCTTGGAGTAACCGTGGATTATAAACTGTCATGGCCCAAATCAAATTGATGCAACAGCAGCTAAAATGGGGAGAAGTCTGTCCATAATAAAGCACTGCTCTGCCTTTTTAACAACACTATCAACAAGGTCCTACAGGCCCTAGTTTTGTCGCACCTAGACTACTGTTCAGTAGTGTGATCAGGGGGATTTAGGAAAATTGCAGATGGCTCAGAACAGAGCAGGACGGCTGGCCCTTAAAAGTACACAGAGATCTATCATTAATGACATGCATGTCATTCTCTCATATTTTGGCTCAAAGTGGTAGAGATTGACGTCATCACTACTTGTTTAAGTAAGAAGTGTTGACAAGCTGAATGTACCGAGCTGTCTGTTTTAACACTTCTTTGGGACTGGGGGGCAGTATTGAGTAGCTTGGATGAAGGTGAGGTGCCCAGAGTAAACTGCCTGCTACTCAGGCCCAAAAGCTAGAATATGCATATTAGTAGATTTGGATATAAAACACTCAGAAGTTTCTAAAACTGTTTGAATGATGTCTGTGAGTATAACAGAACTCATATGGCAGGCAAAAACCTGAAGAAATCCAACCAGGAAGTGGGAAATCTGAGGTTTGTATGTTTCCAAGATTTTGCCTATCCAATATACAGTGTCTCCGGGGTCATATTGCACTTCCTAAGGCTTCCACTAGATGAATGAGTGTCACGAGTTTGTGGCACTCTGTCAGACCACAGACTCAAAAAGCCCTTATGAGGCCTTCCTTTACAGTAGAAGCCTCAAACAAGTTTCTAAAGACGGTTGACATCTAGTGGAAGCCTTAGGAAGTGGAATATGACCAATATCCCACTATCTTCAATAGGGAATGAGTTGAAAATTCACCAACCTCAGATTTCCCACTTCCTGGTTGGATTTTTTCTCAGGTTTTTGCCTGCCAAATATACTAATAATATGCATATATTAGCAACTGGGACTGAGTAGCAGGCAGTTTACCCTGGGAACGTTATTCATCCAAGCTACTCAATACTGCCCCCAGACATAAGAAGTTAACAGCGGGGACTGTGAAACAACACAAACATATGCACAGACATACACAGCATACACACACACATACAAATTGATTTTCTGTTGTAGATATGTGGTAGTTGAGTAGGGGCCTGACAGCATGCACATAGTGTGTTGTGAAATCTGTTTTGAATGTATTGTAATGTTTTTAAAGTTGCATAACTGCCTTAATTTTGCTGGACGCCAGGAAAAGTAGTTGATGCCTTGGCAGCAGTTAATGGGGATCCATAATAAAATACATAAAATACCTGCTAGTCGAACATCTCATTCCAAAATCATGGGCATTAATGGGGAGTTGGTCCACCCCCTTTGCTGCTATAACAGCCTCCACTCTTCTGGGAAGGCTTTCAATAGATGTTGGAACATTGCTAAAAGAACATTAGTCATTAGTCAGGCACTAATGTTGGGGCAGTATGCCTGATTCGCATTCAGCGTTCCAATTCATCCCAAAGGTGTTGGATGGGGTTGATGTTAGGGCTCTGTGCAGGCTAGTCAAGTTCTTCCACACCAATCTCAACAAACCATTTCTGTAATGGCCTCGCTTTGTGCATGGGTTTGTCATGCTGGATCAGGAAAGGGCCTTCCCCAAACTGTTGCCACAGAGTTGGAAGCACAGAATCGTCTGTGATTGTATGCTGTAGCATTAAGATTTCCCTTTACTGGAATTAAGGGGCCTACCCCGAACCATGAAAAACAGCCCCAGACCATTATTCCTCCTCCACCAAACTTTATAGTTGGCACTATGCATTTGGCCAGGTTGCGTTCTCCTGGCATCTGCCAAACCCAGATTCCCCCCATGCAGACTGCCAGATGGTGAAGTGAGATTCATCACTCTAGAGAACGCGTTTCCACTGCTCCAGAGTCCAATGGCATTGCGCATGGTGATCTTGGTGTGCGGCTTCTCGTCCATAGAAACCCATTTTATTAAGCTCCCTGCAAACAGTTATTGTGCTGATGTTGCGTCCAGAGGCAGTTTGGAACTCTGTAGTGGGTGTTGTGATAATAATCGTTTACAATAGGAAAATACGTTTCCTAACCTTTCTACTCCATAACTTTAAAGCCAGGATTGCTCAAGTAATTTTAAGATATCAGGCTTAAAAATCTGTTCAGTCATTTAGACTGTATTGACTGTATGTTTGTTTGTTCCATGTGTAACTCTGTGTTGTTGTATGTGTCAAACCGCTTTGCTTTATCTTGGCCAGGTCGCAGTTGCAAATGAGAACTTGTTCTCAACTTGCCTACCTGGTTAAATCAAGGTGAAATCAAAAATAAATAAGAAAGACACAGTGACTACCCAAACAAGACGCAACTGGTTTCAAGTGGGGAAAAGACTTCATACTGTATGATCTCCTACTGCTATCTAGTGGACAAACTGTGAATCAGACAGAGAGGGGATATATTTATGGCAATGGATAGGTAGAGACTTCAGCTTTCTCCTGACATGTGTATCATTACTGTAAGACGAAAAAGTAAGGCATGGAACATTGCACAAGCCCGTCACTTTTAAAATGGCTGTGTTGCTGTGAGAATTTGAGAATATTTAGAATCACCATTAGGTAAAAGATCTGACAACAATGTTTCTTTATTTAAAACATAAATTCTGTTGGACCAGTATTTGTGGACAGATTTTATTTTAAATCTAGACTTCATACTCTCTTATTCCTCAACATGGTGACAACAAACAAACAAAAAAAGGGGGTATATTTCAGGGTTTTGGCCTGCTGAATCTCAGGCTCTGTAGTAGTTACATTGTTTCTGACACCTTTATAAGAATTCCACAGTTCTTACCTTTCTATTAGTATACTTATAGTTTTGAAACTGAAATGTACTTGATGTGCGTTTTGACAATGAGTTCATGGCTGTAATGACAGCCTACATTTGCGAATGTGCACTCATGCATGTGCGTGCATTGGGTGTTGCAAGCTTTGAACCACTGCTTTTTCGGGGGTTGAGGGTCAAAAAGTTAGAAAATCACTGAGCTAGTGAACAGATTGTTGATTTGCTGTACAACTATAGGATCGGGTGCAAATGTTAAATTGTAGGGAGAGAGGATTGCCATTAATAAATATTTAGCTCCAAAAAAAATGTCTGATCAAGAATAATAATTTTTAGTTTGCAAGCTCACCAGAGAATAGGCCAAGCTACTGATCTTTTGGAATGTCAACATTGCTTGAAATTGATTATTTACTTATGAAGCTTGCATTTGTAATTTGTTGTTATAAATGTATTATTATGTAATCAAAATGTGTTATAGACAAAATAATGAAAAGGGCTGTCTGGTGGCCTCAATAAACGGGCACAGATTTGCAGTTGAACAAGTCATTGCATGTATAGATACTTTTTTTTACTTGACTTGAGACTTGACTTGAAAAGACATGTGAATCGACTCTTTCTTAGAATGCAGGAGTTGACTCAAGACTTCACCCATTCTACTTGGGACTCGACTTGAAACACGGACTGGCTTTGACTCAAATAGTGACTTCGTCTCATCTCTGCTTATGAAACACATTCCAAACCCTATGATTTGATAAATATATCAGCGCGTCAAATGCAAAATCCAGACCCAGTTCCTGGGAGCCAAAGAAGAAGAGGGAGATAAGAAAGATGAGTTGGAGAGAGAAACTTGTGAGCTACGACGTGAGGGAGCACCAGAGCAGTTCGTTGCTGCTAGCTGCTCCACAGCCACCGTTAGCTTTACTGGTAGCACAGCCACCGCTGGCTCCCTCTGATTTAAGCCAATCACCTGTTGAAGAACCAAGGCGCCCTCTTCGGTGTTATCCAGCCACAAAAATTTGACTGCAGGATCGCTACTTCAATCGTAGATGGTATGAGGATTACAAATGGCTGGAATATTCTATTTCAAAGGACCGTGCTTTCTGCTTTGCATGCCACCAATTTCAACGTCCAGGTAAATGTGCAATGACAGCATGGAATGAGTGGGCTATTCAGAAAGAGTCTGGCTCAACAATATGCAATGCTCTAAGTGATGGACATTCTAAAATAGTCAGAGAACAGAGAGTATGTGAGAGCAGTTGTGGAGTCATTGCGTTACACTGCATACCAGAGACTTTCACAGAGAGGAGACAAAGAAAACGACATGGCTGTCAACCAGGGAAACATCCTTGAACTTTTACAGGTCATTGTAAAGGATTTCCTCTTCCGAAGAGGAGAGGCGAAAAGGATCAGAGGACCAATATGCGGCGTGGTAAGTGTCCATGGTTCATTTAATATGTAAACTTACACATGAACAACTGATACAACAAAACAAGAAACGTGTGAAACCCTAAACAGCCCTATCTGGTGCAAAACACAAAGACAGGAACAATCACCCACAAACACACAGTGACACCCAGGCTACCTAAGTATGATTCTCAATCAGAGACAACTAATGACACCTGCCTCTGATTGAGAACCATACTAGGCCGAAAAACATAGAAAACCCCAAATCATAGAAAATCAAACATAGTCATAGGCAAATTCCACCCAACCCAAATCCTAGAAATGCTCATGATATTTAGAATGAAATACTAGACATTATGGCAAATATGATTAGGGATCAGATAAGTGGTGAAATACAAGATGCTAAACCATTTGCATTGATAGTAGATGAGAGTAAGTAAAACAGAACAAGTGTCTGCGGTGGTGCGTAAAATGTAATGTAAAAAGTTTCTTCATTTCCCTCCAGCTGACGGATTAGATGCTGAGTAGCT